>NC_143559.1:82792500-83098970 GCF_054136105.1 Typopeltis vanoorti
GAAGATGATTTCTCTCGATTCCACAATTTTTCTCGCTATTTCGTCACTGCAACCGAAGATGTTTGTAGATTTTTCCCAGCAGACTTTGTGACTTTGGTTATCATCATTAGGATTAGCCGAGAAAAGGATATGACTTGATAATGCACTTGCTCGCTGTCTCTTGTAAGTAATGTCTCTCATGTGTTCTTCCATACGCATTTCGACAGATTTGTCTGTCTGCCCGAAATAAGGAATATCGCAGTCACATAATATTTTATATACGCCAGGGTATTTGAGTTGATGATGACAAGGTTTTGGGTGGCTAATTAAGGAACGGATCTTTGGAAGTGGAGTGAACAAGGTTCTGATATTGTATTTTTTTAGAACTTTTGCTAATTTATGTGAAACAGTACTTATGTAAGGAATAGAAATATTGCCTTTGAATCTATTTGTTTCTTCTGAGTGATGTCTAGGAGGATTAAGAAGGAATTTGTTAATGATTTTCTTGGAATATCCATTAACTTCGAAAGAAGTTTTCAGATGGTTTATTTCTGTAAGCAGTTCATTTGGATCATCAAGAAGAGAACGGGCTCTATGTCCCAAGGTGGAAATTATTCCAAGCTTATGAGGAGGGAAATGATGGGACTGACTGTGCAGATATCTGTTGGTATGTGTGGGTTTTCTATATATCGATAGAACTTTTAAACTTTTAATAGCTTTGCTATTAAAAGTTTAAAAAACAACAGAGATATAATCATCCTCCCTGCAGATAAAGGAAATGCAACAGTCATCCTGAACTCCGAAGATTACAAGAATAAAATGATTGAATTACTACATAATGATACCTACTCAATACTTGAGAGAGATCCAACTCGTGAACTTCAAAATCGTACAAACAACTTATTAAAAACAACTGAATTATCCCGAAACGTCCGTTTATCTCTACGCTCTCTCCATCCGTTAATTCCTCGCATATATGGTGTTCCTAAAATCCATAAAGTGAACACCCCATTACGCCCAATTGTAGAAGGTATCGATTCTCCTACATACAATCTTTCAAAATACCTTGCCAAATACCTCAAAAGTTTTTCAGGGAAATCACCATCCTTTATCAAGAACACTACAGAATTTGTTACATACATCAAGGATATTACAGTTGATGAAAATGACATCATGGCTAGCTTGGACATAACTTCTTTGTTCACTAATGTCCCAACAGATGAAGTCCTAACATTACTCAAGGACAAGTTATCCAAAAAAATGTTAGCCTTGCTTACACATTGCATCAGGTCCGGTTACTTCAAATTTCAAGATAATATATACAAACAAAATCATGGACTGGCTATGGGCAATCCTTTATCTCCGGTTCTTGCAAATATTTACTTAGAAGATTTTGAAACCAAGGCTATCTCTTCCTTTATTTTAACACCTAAAGTTTGGAAACGTTATGTAGATGACGTCTTCATTGTTTGGAGCCATGGACATGAATCCCTTATGGTTTTCCTCGAACATCTCAATAGCCGACATCAAAGTATTAAGTTTACTGCTGAGCTTGAAACGGATAATTCCTTGCCTTTTCTTGATGTCAAACTGACTCGCTCTTCTGGTAAACTAAAAATATCGATATATAGAAAACCCACACATACCAACAGATATCTGCACAGTCAGTCCCATCATTTCCCTCCTCATAAGCTTGGAATAATTTCCACCTTGGGACATAGAGCCCGTTCTCTTCTTGATGATCCAAATGAACTGCTTACAGAAATAAACCATCTGAAAACTTCTTTCGAAGTTAATGGATATTCCAAGAAAATCATTAACAAATTCCTTCTTAATCCTCCTAGACATCACTCAGAAGAAACAAATAGATTCAAAGGCGATATTTCTTTCCTTACATAAGTACTGTTTCACATAAATTAGCAAAAGTTCTAAAAAAATACAATATCAGAACCTTGTTCACTCCACTTCCAAAGATCCGTTCCTTAATTAGCCACCCAAAACCTTGTCATCATCAACTCAAATACCCTGGCGTATATAAAATATTATGTGACTGCGATATTCCTTATTTCGGGCAGACAGACAAATCTGTCGAAATGCGTATGGAAGAACACATGAGAGACATTACTTACAAGAGACAGCGAGCAAGTGCATTATCAAGTCATATCCTTTTCTCGGCTAATCCTAATGATGATAACCAAAGTCACAAAGTCTGCTGGGAAAAATCTACAAACATCTTCGGTTGCAGTGACGAAATAGCGAGAAAAATTGTGGAATCGAGAGAAATCATCTTCAATCCTGTTCATCTAAATAACAACTTAAGCTACAACCTCCCAGATAGTCATTCAGCTGTAATCATGTACTGGCGTTCACGTGATGCAGCAAGCACGCACTCTGCCAACAATGCAACAAATGAAAGAACAGCTTCAAATACAACGTTTTCATGCTAATTATGTATAAAGACTGTCTATGTTGTTCATAGTCTTTTAACCCTCAATGTTTAGTGTTTTTTCTTTTATAATGTCACCTGAAGAAGGCTGTTACAGGCCGAAACTAGTAGTGTGTTTATATTAAAACCTTTTTAATTAAATCTCGGTTCTAGTCATTCAATTTTTTTTCATAAATATATATATATATATATATATATATATATACACACACACACACACACACACTCTCCCAATATGGAGTGGGTCACCATAAGAGAAGTAGACCAACCCAGCAGTGCGGAAGACAAAGGCCGAATATCATCTGTCTCGATGTGGTGATGGGTGAAGGTGAAAGACAATCGCAGATTTCTATGCCCTAGTCAGAATTCGAACCCGTAGCCTTTTGGTATGAAGCAAAGAGTATGAATTTAAAATATTACGCAATTTTTCATATGGCTTCTATCCAATAAACGATGTAAACCTACAGTAGTACATTAGCAGTGGCGCACCCGGGGGGGGCTGCCCCCCCAAAAAAGAAAAGGAAAATAACATTAGAAAATTTTCCAAAAATCTTTTCCTAATGAAAATTCTTCTTAAAACTAAGAACTTTTATTGTTAAAAGACCGTGGGATTTAATGATTAAAAATACAAAGAGCCAACAAGTTTTACTAGCCACTGTCTTAGCATTTTCAAGGCTGTACTGGTGTGAAAACAAATGCATCAAGTTACATGAAAACATACACTTTATATACAGTAGATACAGGTAGACATCTACGTTATTCGTCTAACCATCATAGATCACAAAAACACAGCATCATTCATATGCTCCGTAATAGAGCCTTAACGTCTATTTCGAAAGAAGTAGATGTACAGAGAGAACTGTCACAAATAGCTAACACTCTATCTCTGAACGGATACCCTTCTAACATTTTAAACAAATTGCTTTTTAAAGACAACCTCCAACAACGTGGAACGGAGTCCCAATATGTGTCCACAGCTGTCATTCCATATATTAATTCAGTGTCCACAAAATTGGCCAGAATGTTAAAAGCTCATAACATCAGAGTGGTTTTTACACCAACTACTACGATCAGACAAGTCTTAAGATCACCCAAAGATGAGGTACCTTTCTTTAAATTTCTTGGAGTATATGAAATTCCATGCACATGTGGCCTTTCTTACATTGGACAGACCTCTAGAAGTTTTGAAATAAGACAGAAGGAACATGTGGGGGATGTCAATCACAATAGAATCATCACATCTGGTTTAGCTCATCATTTCTCAACATCAAATCACGTTACAGATTGGAAAAACAGTTCTATGCCTTACATCGAGAATGACTACAGACACAGAACTTTCAAAGAAGCAGCAGTGGTGCTACCCACAGGCAATAATTTAAATAGAAATCAAGATGCTATTCTTAAAGACATATGGAAATATCTCATCAATTCTCTCAGCTTAACAGAACTACAATATGCTAAAAACTACACAACACATGGTCATGTACCGGATTCTGACTGAAGCAGTTGAATGCATGCACGCCATCAAACACGAATTATCAAATGTAACAGCCTAGCAGTTACTAAAGTGCATGTTTTCAAGTAACTGCTTGATGCATTAGTTTTCACACCAGTACAGCCTTGAAAATGCTAGACAGTGGCTAGTGAAACTTGTTGGCTCTTTGTATTTTTAATCATCAAATCTTATGGTCTTTTAACAATAAAAGTTCTTAATTTTAATACATTAAACCAAATATGAACAATTTAAAATTCTTCTTCTTTTTTTTTTTTTATTTATGTTGTGTCGTGTCTTCTATTTCTATGCCACTTGTGAATTAGCGATCATTACAGATGCTCAGTCATAGGTCGTATGCGATGCGTAGTGTGTATTCTCAAATCTTCTACTAAATTCGGGCTCCCACCCACCCCAAGATTAAATACTGAGTGCGCTACATTAGTATCTTTTTCTTTAAAAAAAAAAAAAAAAAAAAAAACTTAACTAAAAGTTCATTTCCCGGCGGAACGCTGCCTGCTGCACATCCCCGCCCCCACACAACAACATTGTGAGATCCATGAGAGCATTCACTGCTCTGAGCCCTTGTTTATATCCCCACATTTCAAGACTTTCATGGTACACAAATTTCATCACTAATCAGAAGGTGATTAGGCAGTGTCCAGTAGCTTTTAAACAGCAAGTTCATATAACAGAAATTCAAAATATTGTTAGCATCTCGAAATTCTCTCTATTGCCTTGCATTATCAAAAATGACAGATGAATGCAAACGATTATTTCTCTCACACAGAGAAAGAGAGAGATTTAAAATGGTTCGAATGCTTCACAACTGCTTCATATGAAAACCTTAAAATGCATCTATCACTTAAATACATAAATAATAAAATAACAATCAATTTCCCAAAGAAAAGCTGTGAGGCGACTTTTAGCTAGTGCACTGGCACATGACAACCTCCTGTAAAAAAAAAAAAGAAAAAAAAAAAAAAGAAAAAAAAGAAAGAAAGAAAGAAAAGGCATATGACAGAGATAAGGTTGATAATTACTAATTTAGAACATATTACGCTGCTTACTTCCCAAAAGGGAAGCAAGTTTTGATACACCTTAAGGCTACATTTTACCCTGACAGGTATCACTGCTTAATAGCATATCGTTTGCAATGCTGATTCTAGCTAGGTTAATATTCCCTCCAGGGTATGAAGTAACCTAATAATTCTTTCTAAGTGCAACATAATGTACCTTCTGAGACTTCTCTGTCAGTTGTTTATTTGAATGCATAGAAGCGTTAAGACTATTTCTGTTTGTTTAATGAGACTTTCTGGATGATAAGTATGATAATCAATTAGAATATTCACTAAGCCTAAACTTCTCTCTCGATAAGTCTTTAACTCTAGGAGAGTTGATGTAGTAATAATAATAATAATCTCAAACCAAGTTATTATATTAAAATAGTATGTTTACTTAGGGCAACTATTTAAGTAACAAATAACATTTCCTTTTAAAAATTTTTAATCAATTAAAAATTATTTTAAATCTGAAAAGGCAACAAATATGCTCTAAATTTGGGGAACTTTTTCTTCCCCCCCCTCCCCCCCTTTAAAGAGCAATGCCACTCATGAAAAATTGAAGATCTATTATATATATTTAACACACGAAGTTGGTTGGTATGTTAGTATAAATCGTATTTAGAAATGGAATGGGAGATGAATTTCATCCTTGAGTGTAAGACTACAAAACAACTTATTGGAGTCCTGAATAATAATACAAACAATAAATGAAATTAAAAAAATAGGTAAAAAATCCATAGGCTGCCCATGGTACCGATGTACTACTGGCTTACAAGTTTTTGTAGGAGTGGGAAAAAAAACACTGATAATCTACACAGACAAGGATTAAGAACTTACGAAAAATTTGCTCTTTTTTTAAATGATTTATGTACAAATATTTCAGCAGCTGTAAATTCGTTTACCTTTAGGAATGCAGACCTTACTTACTAAGCAAGATATAACTATATATTGATAAAAGCTTTTTGCTTACGTGATTATAAAAAACAATCACAAAGACGCTATTTTTATATCGCATGCACATGATTTTTTTTTGTTTTTATATTCTATGAAGATTACTGAATTATTTGTAACTGTAATTTCTGCCACCACAAACGTTTGTTACAGAGCCAAATAGGCTCTTAGCATTCCTGGATAAAATATTTATATTTTAATTAATGTTTTAAAAAATATTTTAAATAAATATTTTTAAAATTATTATTTTACAGCTATTATAACCTGTTTTTTTTAAAATAAATTTTAACTAATTTTAATTAAATTTTAATTTTAATAAATTTTAATTAAATTTTAATTTTAATAAATTTTAATTCATATATATATTTTAAAATTAAATATATTTTTAAAATATTTTAAATAAGTTATATTTTAAACTTGAAATAATGGTAAATACATTTTTTTAGAACATATCTATGTGTTTGTTGGCTGACAATATGGTATTCTTAAAAACACCTAAATAAATCTTAAAGAAGGTATTCTTAAAGAAGTCCTGATTATTATTATTATGTGACACCTCCAGGGAGTCCAAAGACTCATTGAGGGAGAATGTGCCAACACCATTGAACAACTGTCTCCTTCTAACTACTAACCGCACTCAAACCTGCTTAACTTTTTGCGAGCCATTAGTAGCAGAGTGCAATTTAAATCAATTGCTTTATTTACTGAGTTAATTAGATCAGCTGTTTTTCAGCCTGTTTCAAATGTTCTGTCAAGAAATCAAATTTTCCATACAATGGTAGTTGATTTTTTATTTAGGTGGTAGACTAATCATAGCTGGGAAACAACCATCTTGCTTATTAGACCTGAACTGGACTGAAAAAAAGTTCATGTTTGGTCTCGATAGTAGAGAAACTGGATACTTAACAGACACATCACTCACTCACCCACACACAGAGGATAAAATATAACAGGTTAACCTTTTGTGCATGGGGGTTCACATTAAAAAAAAAATCATAATATAGCATATTATACACAATGGTTTTTAAGTAGCAATAGTTAATATTTTCATGCAAACCCCATGCACAAAAGATATGCATGGAGCAATAAGAGTTAAATAATCTGAGAATCCCACTCTAGACACCAAATGAAGAACTTTTTTCAAGTCGCTTCAGATCTCTAATCAGTGGGATGGGGGGGGGGATTGCTAATCAGTGGGATTTGAAGTGATAGACTGTTGGATGGAGAGAAGATACACTACACACTTAACCAAGATGGCAGTTACCTTTCCCTTTACATAAAAATTATAACTTGATACTGAAATCTGTGGTATGTGCAAATATTTTTAAATTCATTAAGATTCATGCCATACATTAGTTCTTGTTATTTGTAATGATGTGTTAATAAAAAGTGATTTTTTTTTCTCACCTGTGCAAATGTATTTATCTTGTTTATCATCAAAAGGAAATATATGACTAGTTGGTGAAACCATTTATTAAATGGCTGCCTTGTAAATATAATTTAAAATAAAATGATTTAGTTGGTAGATGATTTTCATCACCTTATATAACACAATCATTCCATTTCTTGGACTGCAAAGCATGGTTCCTGGCTTATCTCCTGACTTACCCAAGGAACTAATTTAGTATAGGTTTTGAACATTTTCTATGTGAGATGTATTAAAAAAAAATAGTAATGAATATATATAAAAACAACCTAAAACACTTCATTTGGCATTAAAACTTCAGAAAAGAGAATGAAGTCCTTCACTCACTCACTCACTCACTCACACACTCACTCACACACACACACACACACACACACAATGCAGTAACATGAGTAATGCCTCCAAACAGCAGTCTAATGGAACCTGATTAATATGCCAATAAAATAATTTATGAACTCTTTTAAAGAGCCCATAAATTATCACATCTTTCAAGTAAAGATGTGCACTACTTAAGACATAATGCAACATTGGAATCAAGATAGGTTAGAGAGCTCATGTCAGAGAATGTCACTATAGGCTCTTCTATTTTAGAAAAAATAATAATTTGCAATTTTCTGCAGTGATTTTTTTCTGAACTGGATGAATATGTTCAACCTCAGATGGTTTTATGAAATACAGAAAAAGTCAGTACATATGCAGAAGGAAGAGAAGAGGATGCACTTACTTCTGTCATTCTAGCAATTCCATTCTGTATTAAATTTGTCACTAGTTGATAGGATATTTATAAATAACAACAACAAAAAAAATTAATCTAGAGAAGGTGAATTTCTCTCCATCCTCCAGAAAATGTGTAAATTCATGAGTCTTGGTTCTACTTCTAAGAAACTCTTTATTTAGATGTGTCTGAGTACAGAAGAAATCAGATTGACATACACTCATGGGCCAAAACATTACAACAACTTATCTGGTAGTGTTGGCCTCCTTTGGACAAGATAACCCCTTGCACCTGCCTTGGTACTGACTCCACTAGACCACAGAAGGTGTCCTGAGGTATCCTGGACCAGCCAGAATAGTGTCTTGGAGATCAGAAATTAAGCAAGGCAATAACATCAACAGCAGACGTTGCATTCCACATGATCCCACAAATATTCAATGGGATCGAATTAGGAGGATCAGGTGGCCAGGAGAGAATATGGAATGCTTGAATATGCGCTTTGAATCACACTTACACAATTCATGCCTTGCAAACACAGGTGTTGTCTTGCTGGAAAAGTCCAGATCCATCAGACCACTGTCAGCATGTAGAGAAATACCTGGTATGAAACAATCTCCAGGTAAGAATCTGCAGTCAAGGTGTGTTCTCAATGGGGATGAGAGGATCCAGCAATGTCCACAAGAACAATTCCCATACCAGAATACTACCGCCACAGGCCTATTTCTGGCTAACTGTGCACATTCTGGTTGGCCAGAAACAGGCTAGGTGGCTGTTGTTTTGGCTTATCAGTATATTCAGCAGTAGACCAACATTGTTACTCCTTTCTACTCAAGAAAGTCAAAATTTTGCAAATCACTTCACAGTGTATTTTATCTGCTAAATTCTTAAAACCATTAGACAAAAACTGCTAACTGCTTTGCAGATGAAAATCCGAAGTTTTTCAAGAGTCCTGCATCCCTGTATATGAGACTCCAGTTAACTCTGGAGTTTCATACTCAGGAGTTATCTTGTCTCATACAGAGATCTACTTGTCAGATTTTGTTGAGATCTAATAAGTTTTATTACTAAAAACTTAGACAAAACAGATTTATATGCCAATGTAAGGATCTCTAACCTGCAGGGTACATTTGGTCTGCAATGTCAGTTGGTGTTTTTTTTCATAGCCCATGGAAGGATTTTAAAAAAATCATAACAGCTAAATGTAATAATGTAATAACAGTTAAAATACCATTTGAGAAACACTGTTGTAGTTTTAGAACATAAAAGCAACTTAGTTAGCTTTGGCTGGCTAAGTGTGGATGGAATCTTTACTATCCAACGTACAGGCAATGAGTTTAAATCTCACTTTGTCATGGATATTTGTGAATGTGTTTAGGATGCAAATGATTTTTTAGTTGCTACTCTCTTTACTGGAATTCTGAGATGGCTTGGAAACGGTCTGTTTGGTCCGTAGAACAGAGTTAGCTCATGCATGGTACTCATGTCATAGGTTTCTAGCCTTTTGTAAATGGGAATGACAGACACCAAAGCAATGAGAAGAGTACTTTATACTATTGTACAATTGCATTCTATTATTGCATGGAAACCTCCATGGAATCCAAAGATTCAGCATCGAGGCTCATACTAACCATTATTCACACAATAGTTTTATTATACCCTCCTAAAACTTATAATCTGTGGCACAGAATACCTGGCCATTTGTGGCAACTCATTCATCATTCTCACAGCAAAAAAATCTAGTGCTCACTGTGTTAATCACATTCTTAACACAACTTTCAGAATTGATCCCTTGTTCCCCCCCCCAACCTATGATGTACTGAAACTTTCTTTGCACCAATCAAATAAAACTCCATTTAGGTAACTTACTATTGCTTTGTCTGCCTATCAATTAAATTTTGTAATCCACAAACCTTTAGTTTATATCTAAAGGAATTCTCCCCAGACCAGTCACTATTTTCATCACTTACATCTGAATCCTCTCCAACACTTTCTTTCACATTCCAAAAAAATCCATGCAACTAAATCTGTAGTTCAGACATGACATTATCAAAGGCCTTATACAGAGGAATAATAACCTCCTCAATCTCAACTTGTCAAGATACTCTTTGATATCCAAGTGAGCCTTTGAGTTATTTTGTCTGCTATGACAATATGCTCTCTGAATTTCCAGTCTGCTATCACTCCCAAAGCCCTTGTACATCAATTTCTTGCAGCCCAGTTCCATTAATGTAATCCTCAGCTTGTAAGCTCTTTGTTCCAAGGTGCATAACTTTATGTTTTGCCACTTTGAAATTACAACCATTAACCTCTGTCCACACTGTCAATTTAAATCATCTTACAGGATCTCTACATCACTTAACTACTGACTCTCCAGTTTCACAACATTAGCAAACAACTGGATATTACTCCAGAAATGATTTCTTATATCCTGTCCCAAGTACAGAACCCTGAGACATATAACTGGCAACCTGCCTTCTTTTGGATTCTAGGCCACCATATATCATTAGTTGGTGTTTTTAACTGTAATGTCCTCAGCGGTTGTTCTGCAAATTCTAAAATAAGTAATGCAGAAGAGTCAAGGATTGGCATCAAAGTTGGCTTAAAACTTGGTAAAATTGTTTCACAGACCTTGTAAAGTTACAACCATCACTATATCCAAAAGAAATTTAACAGAATCAGGTGTTAACCAAACTTTCCACAGATACTGAAGGAAAACGTTTGCTAAAAATGTCCAGAAAAGAGGCACACAGAACTAGATGCTTGACTATGATACTGCATTGCATTGTCTGTACAACAGTTTTTGATCAAAATTGTTTTGTTCTTCAGTCACATCCCTCCCATCTATATTCCTCAGGCCTAGAACATTATGACTTTTGGTTCACCAACATAAAAGTGCAGCTCAAAGTGAAGCATTCTTAGATCAAAGTCTAGCAATGTCCTAGCAATTTCAAAGGAAGACACCATTAGCAGTGGCAGAAACACCAGACATTATACAATTGTGCAATGGGACTATTTTGAAGAGTAATTAAGTAAATCATGCTTATATGGTGATTATTCATACCCGTCCAAAGCACTGCATGCAGCTTGTGGTGCGATTTTGTGTGGCCCACCTGTGGGTTTTGATTTCCATGAGCGAAAAAATAAAATTGCAATTTGAATTGAATGTGCATTAAATATTTTAATTCTATCACTAATCGATAATCTTGATATTGGTAATTTTATTTGGTGTTTTTAGATCACTATATGCCCACATGTTTTTCAAATATTAGATGTGTTAAAGAAGCATTCTTACACTGTATTGTTCCAAGCACATGCTCTAAGCGCTTATGGGTAATGTCAGCACGTGATTAGTGCGCAATTAGTGTTGTTCATTTGTTCAGCTTTCAAGGTTGTGTTGCTGTTGCTCACCAAATTACTAGATACATAATGTGATGCGGCCCTCAGATAAATGTTTCTTTTTTAATGCAGCCCTCGGATTACCTAAGGTTGGACAGCCTGGTTTTTAAAGGATATTACAACATACATGATACGCTAATTAAAATAATGTAATTAATATTTCTAATATTTCACCAAAGTCAAACTGGTATTACCAAGGAACAATGTACAGATATGCCTGCATGCAAGCAAGCAGTACACTGGTAAGTGAGACTGAGGCAGAGCAATCAAAGTTTGGGATAGTCCTATATAGTGCTACCTGATGGACTAGAATGGGTGTTTTTAGCCTCTGGGCTGAGGATGAACATTTCTCAGCCGGCGCTAGTGTCGCCGTAGCACGTGGCGGTGAATTTGAGCTGTGCAGAAGAAAGTGATTTTTAATCGGTGAATAGTCCGCTTTTATCCCCGTATTTCTACGTTTTGAGTGCTAAATTGTTTCTCTGAATACGAGTGTACTTCAGTGGTTGTTTTTTGGAAGTTAGTTGCTGTCGCGATATAATATATTTTGGTACCGTCGGAATCGAACGCGTAACGGTGGAAGACAAAACAAAGCTAAGTTACTGTATTTAGTTACATTTCATTTTATTTAATTATATTTAGTACTTAAATGTTCTGATGTTTGTACTTTTTTTCCTCTTATTTATTAATTGAATAATTATTAAAGATTAGGGTATAATTTGACAAAACACGTCACAGATAAGTATGGCACCTGTGCGAAGGAAAATGGCGGCCAGTAATGAAGGTTTGCCATCGTTATCAAAGAACGGTAGCATAAAAGAAATGAGTCAGTGTACTAGCTGTGAAATGTAGGCTTTGCGGAGTGCGGTCAGAGTGTAGTTAGATGATAATAAAGGATTGAATGTGTGTAGAAAATGTAGGGAGATTGCGGAATTGAAGTGTATTTCGGATCGTGAGTGTGATATTTTTGTCAACCTTCAGAATGAAGGAAACAGGGATATGACAAGAAACGGCAAGGTTGTACATGAAAATTGTGAGAGTGTGAATGTAGAAAGTGTGAATGATAGTATAAATGGTTTCTCAGAGAACAAAAAAGATGAGATAGATGCATTGAGTGAGATCGCGTTGTTGAATAGTGCGATAGAAAGAGCAAAACAGCAGCTAGAGTGCATGAACAAAAGTAGACTGAATGAACCAACCAATAATAAAAGGTATGACAGGAAAAATAGACGTATGAATGTGAACATGAACAAAATGAAGGATAGAGTGCTGTATGGAGACTCGTTAGTACGAGGTGTGTTAGTAGAGGATTTGACAAAATCGTACCAACCTGGTGCGACCATAAAGGACGTAACTGCGTCTATTAGAGAGCAAAAGGAAAGGGTGAAAGAAATGATTGTTGTGGCAGGTACGAATGATTTGAAAGGAGATAAAATGGAAATGATAGAAGACCTGAATGAATTGTTTGAGGTAGCAAAAGAAAAGAGTGAGAGAGTTAGAATGATTAGTCTTTTGCCACGGTAGGACAGTGAAATGTTTAAAAGGAGGGCTATAATTGCAAATGACTTTATGCGTGGGTTATGTATGACGAGTGGTGTGGAATTTGTGGATGTGTGGAGTGAGTTTGATGGGCGAAAGGATCTATATAAGATGGATGGCTTGCATTTGAATGGTTACGGTGTAAGAAGACTTGAGAAAGTGTTGCTGAATGTAGTGGATGTGCAAATTCAGGGAAACTAGATTTGTTAGGGGGGGGGAGTAGATATACAGTCCTTATGGAGGCAGTTGAATGTAAGAATGAATATAATATGCCAGAGCAAATAAGGACAACAAATCTGAGTGGGATAGTTAATATAAGGCATCAAGGTAGGGTTGGGGCTAATGGGGGTCTTAAATTCATGTACACTAATACTAGGAGTATTAGGAACAAGAAGGAAGAGTTTTTGGCCATGGTTGGCACTTCCAGACCACAGGTTATAGGTATTAGTGAAACATGGCTGACTGTAGATGATATAACTAGTGGGATTGAATGTGATGGGTATAGTGTGTTCAGGAATGACAGAGAGAATAAAATGGGGGGAGGAGTATTGTTGATGATAGCTGATGAGCTCCAGCCAAGGAGAATAGAAGTTGAATTGCAGGATAGAGAAAAGAGCACATTTAAGGCCATTTGGTGTGAGATTGTGGCTAGCAGAACTAAATATACAATTGGGTGCTGCTATAGACCAGGTGATGGAAAAGATGGTGGTGACAGTATGCACAAGCAAATAGAAGAAATGGGTGGAAGGAGGGTGATTATTATAGGAGATTTCAACTATGGTCGCATTGATTGGAGTGAGGAGAGGACACACGGGAGGAAGGAACTGGATTTTATGCGGTTATTAAGGGATAACTATCTGCGACAGCATGTAATGGAAAATACTAGGGGTCAGAGAGTGCTTGACCTAGTAATTACATCTGAGGATTTGGCTGTAACAAATATGACCACATTGCCACCAATCGGTGAGAGTGATCATAGGGTCTTAACTTGGGAGGTGGCTAAAGGTGTAGAATTTTCAATTAAGACAGGGTACATGTGGAATTATCGGGCTGGAAAGTATGACAAGCTTAGGAGTTTGATTGGTTCAGTGCCATGGCATGTACAACTGCAAGGACTAGAAGTTGATAGTGCATGGGAGGTAGTTAAGAAGTGCTTGCATGAAGCAATGGCTGACTGTATACCTAGAGTCCGAATAATAAATCAAGTAGGGGTTAAATGGATGAATAACACCATTAAGCTTGAGTTGCTAAAAAAGAAACAACTATGGAGGGAATTTAAGGAGAAGGGTGACCGGCAGGCACATGAACGGTATAAAGCACAGGCCAGAAGGGTGACGAGTGTGGTAAGAAAAGCAAAAAAGGATTACGAAAGAACATTGGCCATGCAGGCTAAAGAGAATCCTAAACAGTTTTTTAGATATGTAGCAAGTAAAAGGAAAAATGTACATGGCAGATTGATTTTAAAGAATGCCGATGGTAGGGAGGTAACTGAATCAGTTGAGATAGTTGAGTTACTGAGTGAGCACTTTGCAAAAGTATATCATCCAGGTGGTGACATTGCAGAAACGAATAAACCAGTAGATTATACGGGAATTGTGGTTAATGAAGTGGAGGTGAGTAGTCTATTGCATAACCTCAATGTCAATACATCTGTGGGATTGGATGGTATACCAGCTCGTGTTGTACGAGAAGCAGCTAAAGAATTGTCAGTACCCTTGACCATTTTGTTTAATTTGAGTCTCGGGTCTGGGTTAGTCCCGAGCGAGTGGAAAGAGGGGAAAATAGTTCCACTGCATAAAGGTGGTTCCAAGACTGCTGTAGTAAATTACCGACCGATTAGCATATCAGGAATCATTGTCAAGGTCTTAGAGAAAATAGTCAAGAGGAAAATACAAGATTGGATAGAAGAAAATGGGATACTGTATCGGGGACAGCATGGTTTTGTGAAGGGTAGGTCATGCCTCAGTAACTTGCTCACGTATTATAACACAGTGACGGCTGAACTGGATAAGGGTAATGGGTTTACGGTGATTCTACTGGACCTTGCCAAGGCCTTTGACAGGATTCCACATGGAATTCTAATCAGTAAATTGCAGCATATGGGAATGGACATAGGGTTGGTGAGATGGATAGGAGGGTGGTTGACGGAGAGATATCAGAGAGTGGTTTACTCTGGAGTAGAGTCCACAAGACGGCCTGTGACTAGTGGTGTGCCACAAGGATCTGTTCTTGGACCACTGCTGTTTAATTTGTTCATAAATGATATAGGAAATGATCTGAGAGGAACAGTTCATTTGTTTGCGGATGATGCGAAGTTGGGTAGGGCAATAGTGAATGCAGATGACGTCAAAATTTTGCAGGATGATTTGGATAGATTGGAGGTCTGGGCTAAGGAGAATGGATGTCAGTTTAATGTGGCAAAATGTAAGGTTATGCATTTTGGGGTGAAAAGATTGGAGGCAGTTTACTGCATTGGTGGAACCGTGCTCCAGGAAATTGATGAGGCACGAGATTTAGGAGTGTTGGTAGATAAGGAATTGAAATTTAGGGGACACATTGCAAAAGTGACCAAAACAGCTCATCAAATCACTTGGTTGCTGAAGAATACGATGACAAGCAGAGACAAGCAGGTTATTGTTCCTCTGTATCGAGCCTTGATAAGACCCCATCTAGACTACTGTGCTCAGATTTGGTCACCTAGGTTTCTTCTTGATGGGGAGGAGGTGGAGAGGATCCAGAGGCGAGTGACCAAGATGATAGCAGGTCTGTGGAATGAACCGTATGAGAACAGGTTGAGGATTTGTGGGTTGCAAAAATTGGTTGATAGGCGGAGGAGGGGAGATATGATTGAGACATTCAAATTACTGAAGGGTTTCTATAAAATTAATTCAGAAGATATTTTTGAGAACAGGGCTGGTTGTGGGAGGACTAGGGGACATCCATGGAAACTGGGCAAAAGTGTGGTTAGTAAAGGTGTTAGAGCTGGGTTCTTTACTTTTAGAGTAGTGAATGAGTGGAATGCGCTCCCTGAGTCTGTGGTGGATGCTGTGACAGTGAATGAGTTTAAGGCGAGGTATGATAGATACTGTATGAATGTCAAATAGTTGTGATGAATATGATTTGGGGCCTCCCTCGATGAGTCCAATGACTCCCTGGAGTTGCCCGTAATAATAGTAATAGTAATATCTTGTGTGTGAGAAAGAGAGACATATGGGGGGGGGGTGCTTATGTTGGCTGTCTGGCCATAGCAGAAAAATTACAGGGTACTTGGTGCCTACCAGGTGGGTCTAGGGGACTGTAGCTGATCTTTGAGGAGGCAAATAAGGGCTCCAATTTTTCTGTACATTCTGTAGCTAGTCATGCGGTATATTTTTAGGATCTTTGCCAGTTTTTCAGATGTGCCCCAACTGTATGAGATGTAGTGATGGATTCAGTATATAGTGTAGGTTTATTTATTTTTTTTTTGGTTGGGGAGGAGGAGGAAGGAAGGGAGGGGGACTACATTTTTAATGCCTTCTTAGTTAATATATAGCCATTGGCTAAGATGTTAAGAATGTGGTCAAATTCTGTAACAAGAGTACTATTACAAAGACAACATTTTTCTCTGTTGAACAAGGTTTTTATAATTCCATATTGCTGGGAGGGGAGTAGTATGATTATTGGTGAATATACCAACAATCATATCAGCAATGTATCTGGGTGTGGGTTTCTGTAAATAGAGAATTTCAAGGATTCATAAGTTGGCATGTAATCAAGATATCTATTATGGAAGTTGTTTTCTTTTTTCTAAAGTGAATTGGATCTCAGAATGGTAGCTGTTTAGATACATTAGAAAAGGTGTTGAGAAAGAGCATCAGTACCATGTGGTCAAATGAAGAACAATCATCTACATAACATAGCCAAACCAGTAGTCCTGTGCGGTGCTGGGCTTAAAGCTTTTTCTTGAAAGGTCTCCAATAAATAGTTGGCTTAGCTGGGGGAGAGAAAATGAAGTACTCATGGCTGTTCCATCTGTTTGTAAAAGCTTCATGGCAAACTGACACAAGGCTGAAATGTCAAATGGAAATTCAGTTTGGATGAGGTATACAAGGTGTCTTTTCATGGAACACTAATGAATGCAGAGGCAAACTGACCATTGTGTCAGTGTTTAATGGAGGGAAAGGTTTATTATACTGAACTTAAAATAGGATAAGTGTGAACAGTGTTTCCATTATACTAAGAAGGTATTCTGGCTAAGTTTGGATAATTTATAAGTGGGTACTTGCCATTCACAATGCCATAATGACATAAAGATGTTAAACAGATGTATAACAAAGCATCTGACCATACATCTTATGCTGCTTTATTAGTATACAATACTGCATAAAGTGGAGATGTTTAATATATTAGAATAATCCAAACTAATCACAGCTACTTGCACAGAAAGAAAGGGAAATTACTTTCCGATCAATAAAGTAGTTAAACAGCCATGTTATGTTTGAACATGTATTTAAAACACAACAAATATTCTAGGAAAGGGAAACTAAGAAATCTTCGATTTGCTGAATACCATGATCTTCTCAGAAGATTCCCAATGAAAACTGATATGTATGATAAATGAACTGAACAACTCTAACAAACTACTGGGGCTTGAAATGAATTTTACAAAAACAAAAATCATGATTAACATCTCAGATATCTTGCTGGATTACATCAATACTGAATATATACCTAGCGTATACCTATCTGGGACAAATAAAGCCCAGAGAAACCAAAGCATGGAATAATTACCAAACGTGGGCCTAACAGACAGAGAGACTTGCTTCACCTCCTTTCTCTCTCTTCTAAGGAAACTGATGAATTCTATGACTGTTCACAGCAACATTATGATGAACAAACTTGGTTGTTTGTAAAAAAAAAAATTGGAAGACTCAAAATAGCAATGAATGGAAGGATGTATTTTGGTATGAAGAAGAGCACTGCACCCTCAACAGATTCCCATCAACTGATGTTATTCACAAATACAATTTGTGATTCCATAAAAACACAATTTGGATTCCTATAGAACAAGAGATCTGAAGAAAGCAGAGGATGAGGTGAAGAGATGAGATCATAGAAATAGCAGAAAACAATTGAATTAAGACAATCTGTGAGAGGAAAGAGTAAAGATGGGAGAGGTCTGTGCAAAAGTGGAATACAAAGGGCTGATAATGCCATGTACAATTATAGGGTTTCTCAAGAAATTTTGAAATATATCCAAGACATAATTACAGAGTGACACATATTGGACAAGGAGGATGTATATAATTATATACAACTGTATAATATATTATAGTTATATTATATGCATCAAGCCTCCGTAGCTTAGTCAGTATAGACAAAGCGAAAAGACCTGGGTTCGATTCCCATCAGTGACGTGAGGAACCTTTATCTGGTCTCTTTCGACTAAAGATGAGTTAGCCGGTCTCATACGGAGGTAGTGGTTTTTTTCTCCCAGAAACTTGGGTTTTTTTTCCCTCACAGCCTTCCAAGTATCATTCCAAAGATACTTGGAAGGTGCTTAAGTGCCTGTTAAAGCCACTGATAGGATAGGATATTATATACATATTGTATACTAGGCGGAATATATGCTAGGTGGAATCACATAAAACAAATTAATGGAGAAGACTGATTGATATATATCCACAGGTTTGGGAGGGGACGTGTCTCAGAAAAACAAAGCCACTAGTGGTGTGCAAGGATTGACAGAGCCATTATTTTTTTTATGGTAACCCCAAACATGAAAGGTTATTAAAAACCTACAGTTACATTAATACTGTGAATGGACAGAAACTTGAGGGAGAAACTGAAAAAAGCTGATGCAAAACTGTATAGAGCTATGAGGAATGCAACAATTAATCTTGTTGTTCTCCAACAGGATTTGAATAAATTTTATGGGGTAAATAGATGAGTGAGCTCTTGATTCAGTGTTGCAAAGTAAAGTTTTGAAATTCAGAAATTAAGATTAGGATGCTATGTATCCAATTGGTAAGGATGTACTAAAGGAGATTTGGAAAACTGTTCTCACATTGTGAGAATAATTTTCACAATGGAGACATAGATCATGACAATGAGGAGAATAATGACTTAGACAATGCAACTATAACCTTCTTATTTATTTAAGACCTTGATAAAGCTGCATAAAGACTACTATGCTCAGATTTGCTAGCTGCTTTTTTGACAAGATTTCACACACAGAGTCCACAAAACAGCAACTAAAGCAGCTTGATCTGAAATGTTAGAATATGAAGAGAGAGAAAAGAGAAATAATATGATCGATGTATACACTGGAAAGTTTTTTTTACCTAACAGATTAATGCAGAAATGACTGTTTAGAGAGAGCAGAGTGAGACAGGGGTATTCCTGAGGGAAAAAATAGAGGAAAAAGCAAGCAAAGGAGTACACAGTAGGATTTTTTGGTTGTAGAGTGGTAGGCTAGTGAAATGTATTTTCTTAAATGAGTTTAAAAGCATGGCGTAATAATATGCATTGTGTTTACAATGGTCGATGTACCATAATGAATCTTTTTTAAGTCATGATGATGATGGGGTGGGATGGGAAGCCTCTGGAAGCCATGGGATGAAGACAATTAAGTGGTTTCGCTTAAAAGATCTTCTTTTAAGCGTGTGAGGAATCGTTTTTAGGGAGAGGGTGTTAGAGAGGATTTCGGATGGACTGGAAAGTGTATAAGATTGGTGGAAACATAATTCAAAAGTAATCCTGAGCTGTGCAATCGAGGTGCTTGGTGAGACATCTGAAAAGATTAGAGAGCAGAAGGAGGGTTGGTGGTGGAATAATAATGTACAAGTGGCAGTGACAGCTAAGAGGAAGGCAAAGCAGAAATGGGATGAGTCAAGAGCAGAAGAGGACAGAGAGGTGTACAGAGAGAAAAAGCAAGAAGCCAAGAGAGTTGTGGCACAGTCGAAGGCCATGGCATATCAAGATCTGTATGATCAATTAGAAACAAAGGAAGGACAGAGAAAAATTTACCAACTAGCGAAATGTAGAAATAAAGCAGCAAAGGACATCTTACATGTGAGGCAGATCAAAGACGCTGAAGGAAGAGTATTATGGAGGGATGTGGACATAAGAAACAGATGGAGAATATACTTTGAGGGACTTTTGAATGAGGAAAATGCAAGGACTCACAGAGAAGATGGGCAGCCTTCTGAGGGGATGGTGCAGAACATCAGTAGAGTGGAAGTGACAGAGGCCATGAAGAGGATGAGGAATGGAAAACTGGTGGGCCCCGACAGGATTCTAGTGGAGGCATGGAAGGCACTGGGGGAAGAGGGAATTGACCTGCTGTGGGACCTGTTCATGAAAGTTTGCCAACAGAAAAATATACCTGAGGAATGGAGGGAGAGTACTCTTGTCCCCATCTACAAGGGTAAAGAGGATGCACAAGACTGTAAAAATTACAGAGGAATAAAGTTGATGTCCCACACAATGAAAATCCTAGAAAGGGTTCTTGATGGAAGATTGAGGAAGGAGGTGGAGATTGCAAAGGAACAATTTGGCTTCATGCCTGGTAGATCAACAACAGATGCTATCTTTGGGTTACAGCAGATGATGGAAAAGTTTCGAGAGAAACAACGGGAGCTACATCTGGTATTTATTGATCTGGAGAAAGCATACGATAGAGTGCCAAGGCAAGAAGTCTGGAGGTGTCTGAGGGAGAAGAAGGTTCCGGAGAAATATGTCAGGTTGGTGCAGGAGATGTACAGAAATGCGAAGACAAATGTTCGGACCTGTCTGGGACAGACAGAAAGTTTTCAAGTAACAGTTGGCTTGCATCAAGGGTCAGCATTAAGTTCTGTTTAACATTGTGATGGAGGTGGTGATGGAGGAGGTGAGAGAAGATGCGCCTTGGACAATGTTGTGTGCAGATTCAAGAGAAGGAGCGGGAATTAAACTGGAAAGATGGAGAAAAGTACTGGAAGAGAGAGGTATGAGACTGAGCAGAAGTAAGACAGAGTATATGTGTTGCACAGTGGGTGGTGGCCAGGAGACAGATCTGGAGCTGGAAGAAAATGTCATCAGGAAGGTGAGGGACTTTAGATACTTAAGTTCAACAGTGGAAGAAGATGGAGGAGCTGAGAAGGAAGTGGGATGCAGGATACAAGCGGGTTGGAGGAACTGGAGGGAGATGGCTGGAGTGTTATGCGATAAGAAGGTGCCGATCAATCTGAAAGGCAAAATCTATAGGACAGTAGTGAGGCCAGCTATGATGTATGCTATAGAAACTGTGGCACTGAGGAAAAATAACATCAGCAAGATGGAAGTAGCAGAGATGAGAATGCTTAGGTGGATGTGCAGCGTGACCAGAAAGGATCGTCTGAGAAATGACTATGTGAGGGGAATAGTGAAAGTTCCGAACTTAGGAGCGAAGATACAGGAGGCAAGATTGAGATGGTTTGGTCATGTGATGAGTAGGGATAACGAATATGTGGGAAGAAGGGTCATGCAGATGGATGTGCAAGGAAAGAGGAAGCATGGACGGCTAAAGAAGAGATGGAGGGAGCTGGTAGAAGAGGACTTAAGGATGAGGAACTTGGATGTGGTGACAGCCCAAGACAGGAGGATGTGGAGGAGACTCATTATCAACAGTGACCCCACTTAAGTGGGAGAAGCTGCAGAAGAAGATGATGATGATGATAAAATAGAAGTTAAAATTCATAACAGAACATCGGTTCTCCAAATTAAATTTTTTATACATGAAGAGACTTATTTCTAGGAAAAGTGAAGAAGAGAATAGATCAATGAAGATGTGGTAGTCTTGCAGAAGGATTTGAATAAACTGGACAGATGAGCAAATTAGTGGGAGAATCAGTTTAATGCAGCTAAACCTAAAGTCTTGAAGTTTGGGATACATCAATGGGAGGCTGCATACTCTGTTGGAGGAGCTATACTGGAGGAAATAGGGGACGCAAGGGAAGTGGTGTAGCTAGAGCTTTTGCCATCCAGGGCGGTCCCTAAGTTTGCTGCCCCTCTCAATACACACCAAGAATACTATAAAAAGTCAAAACGACGCATAGGGAAATAAATTAATACGCTATGTTTATTATTGAAGTCAAACTTTAATTTCAACATTCTAAAATGTTAGATTTCTTGCTTTTCTGTTAGTAAAATCATCGATGACATTGGCAAAGTCTATTTCATAGTAATGTAGGTAATTTTAATCAATTTTATTTAGAAAAATTCCTCTCACAACTAGCAACACTTACGGCAATCGTGAGGAAAATTTGCAGCAGTATTACAATATTTGGAACTGAGTTCTCGAGACTGTATTTTAGAATTAACTGTAAAAGTTTAAAAAGGTTCAAAGTACTGCCCAGGGTGGACCCCCCCCCTCCAGCTACGCTACTGCACAAGGGATCTGGGGGTAATAATTGGTAGAAACTTCGAATTCATCAGGAAACATATTGCAAAGGTGGTGAAGGTAATCCAGAGGATTGCTGCAGTACTAAAAAGGATGCTGATGCAGAGATAAAAGAGTTCTAATTCCATTGTATAAAGCCCTGATCAGACTGCACTTGGACTACTGTTCTCGAATTTGGTCCCCAGGATTTGAAGGGGATAAATTATTATTATTATTATTATGGGCAACTACAAGGAGTCCTTAGATTACTTGAGGGAGGCCCTAAACATCATATCAAGAACAACTATTCGGCATTCGCACAGTATCTATCATACTTTGCTTTGAATTCATTTCCAGTCATGGCACCCACAACGAACTCTGGCAGCTTATTCCACTCATTTACCACTCTCCGAGTAAAAAACCTAGTTCTAACACCCTTGAAATTAACTGTGAAAAGGATGCAGAGGTGAATAACAAAGATGGTATCAGGACTGTACAATGTTAGTTATGAAGACAGGCTGAGGGAATGTGGACTGCAGAGTTTGGTGGATAAAAGAAGAGATGATATGATTGAAACTTTTAAACTGTTGAGAAGTAGTTACAGGGCTGACACTGGGGAGTTCTTTTCATTGTGTGGAACAGGAGGATGAGGACAAGGCCTGGGAGTTTTGTAAGGATGCTGTGAGCAAGAGGGTGAGGAGTAGTTTCTTTGCATAGAAGATGGCTGAATCATAAAATGTATTGCCTGATAGAGTGGAGAACAAGAACGGTCAATGAGTTTGAGTGGTGTGATAGACTGTGTTTTCTAGGATGGGCCTTCCACAATGAGTCTTGTGATCCGTGGAGGTCTGAATAATAATAATAATAATAGTAATAAAACTTACAAAAATAAGCAAGAACATATTTACTATGAGAGCAGCAATTAGTATCAGGTGGTCTGCAGTGATCATTTAGCTACACTGCATTAATGACTATCCCTAGTTGTAGAAACAGAAAATCAGATACAGCAATGGATCAGAAACTTAGAAGCATATAAAATGATTCATTTGAAAGTACCATACTTCAAATTCATTCACATGTAGCACTGTACTTAAACCTTTAGCCTAAAGCTGCCTAACTTAAATACACTATCATTATAGATTATAACAACTAACTCTAATTATTGTTTAAGAAGAGGAAGCAATAGCAAGTATTTAAGTGATAAGTGTTGAGTTCAATATATTTTAATTATTCTCATTTCAAATAATCCTAATTCACTACATTTCTACTTGGTCAAGTTCATTCTAGAATGCTAGGCTTTCTTCTCAGATACCAATTTCACACAGCCATAAAGAGAACGTATATTCAAAGTCCACACCTTATCAATGTCTTAGGCATTCTTCATGGGCACATGTGTATTACTCTGATATTAAGTGACAACTGAATTTTATTTATCTGAGGAAAAAACTATTACAAACAATGATAACAAATATCTAAGGCACTAAATTTTTAAATCATCATTATTAAAAATAATTAAATAAGCTTTAATTATACCCTGATATTTTATGTTTTTAATATGACACACATGAATATACACAAAACAGAGGATAAAGACATTTATTTAAAAGTATCTCAAAGATTTTTGTTCATTAAAAATATTAATTTTATCATTATATATATAAACTCATTGCATAAGTAATGTCTTCTTGGGAATAAAAGGTTCTTGGTAATCCATAAAAATCAAACCAATATCCCTCCCTTAAAAATTACACATTAATATTACTACTGTGATTGAGAGATTTCTCAGTGTGCATAGGCACACATTTAATCTCGATTTGTGCTTTCAAGAACAGCTTGACTAAATGCTAGTAGATAAGTAGTGGTGGAGAGGATGGAGTGAAGTGCCCTCCCGTGATGAATCCTTGGACTCGCTGGAGGTGTCACATAATAATAACAACAACACAATTGTGACAAATGTCCATTTGGGCTGTCCGGTTTTATTCCCTTGAATAAAAATATGGGAAGAAGGAAACATCCCACAAGAATGGAAGGCAGCAATAGTCATAAACATATTCAAAAAAGGAAACAGAAAGGATTGTGGAAACTACAGAGGAATATCCTTCTTAAATACATGCTATAAAATATATCTAGATATAATTAAAAGTAAATTAACACCATGGGCCGAGGAAATTATCGGAGAAGAACAATGCAGCTTTAGGAAAGGCAGATCCTGCACAGATCCCACATTTACATTCAAACAAATTATAGAAAAAAACAATAGAATTTAACTTGCCAACATATATGGTCTTCCTAGATTATGAGAAAGCATATGATCAAATCAACAGAACAAAATTAATCAATATACTGTATGAATTGAAAGCTCCACCTCAAACCACAAAAGCAATAGCAAACATAATGGAAGAAAGCTATATTAAAATTAATAATGAAACAACTAAAAATAAAATTAAAACCAATAGAGGTCTCATTCAAGGAAGTGGATTATCACTAATAGTCTTCAATATATATATATATATATATATGGAAAAAATTTCAAGAGAATGGAGGGAAAACAAAATCATAGGAATTAAATTCTCGTGGAAAGGCTTAGGACATTGGTTATGCATTTTTACTAAATAGCTTAAGGAAATTACAACATATACTAGGATATACATTAAAATAAATTTTAATACACTTCCAATATTTCGACAACGTCACGTTGCCATTTTCACAGTAACTTAAAAACAAGACACGTGCACACAAGCACAACAAACAGTAAATGAGGACGAAGTAGGAAGCTATTCTTTCTCCTAAAAGTCTTGATGGTGTCCCCTAGCGGGCAATGTTGGTATTCTTGGGCGATTGGGCTGAAGGTCTTCTGATGTAGGTTTCCCAAATTTGGGGCAGTCTCATGCAATCAAGTTTGTTGAGGTTTGGATTGTTTCTTAGAGCTGAGGCTGATTCCATGAAAAGCCTTTCGTATTTGAATTTACTACGGTGTATTATCGTGGCTTTCTTCCACCGTATTCTATGGCGAGTATCCAGCGCATGGTCTGCAAGACCAGAGTGGCTGTATTGGTGAAACCAGATGTAGTCCTTGTGTTCTGAAATTCTGATATTAGCTGTCCTGCCTGTTTGGCCAAAGTAGGACAGCTTACAACTGCAAGGGACCTGCTATACACCAGGTAGGTCTAGGGGGGGGGGAGGTTGGTCTTTAGTAGAGCGGATAAGGGATACCAATTTTTTATATGGTCTGTAACAAGACGTTAAGTCATGTTTTTTTAGGGTTTTTGTAATTTTTTCCGAGGTGCCTCGGATGTAGGGTATGGTGATGGATTTAGAGTAATCCTTGTTGTGAGGGGGGGGGGGGATTGTGGTTTATTGGTTTCAATATTTTTTGGATTTTTTTTGGGGGGGGTAGCCATTGGCTGAGAAAGTGTTGAGAATGTGGTTAATAGGAAATAAAGAATTAACCAGTCTTTTGTATGCTGACAATCAAGTTATTTTTGCTGAAAATGAAGACCAATTACAGAAAAATCCATATGTATTGAACAAAACAATAAAACAGTGTATGACATGAAAATCTCAATAAATAAAATGAAATCAATAGTATTTCAAGGTAAAGAAATTAAAAGATGCAAACTAGTCATCCACAACAAAGCAATAGAACAAGTGAACAAATTTAAATATCTAGGAAATTACATAAGTCCCAATGGAGAAATTGACATTGCATACAAAAAGCAAAAATTCCTAGCAGTCATTGGAACTTTGAATCAGGGACGAATGCTAGTCTTGAAATTCATGCTTGCTCTTGTTATCATTCAGGGAGTGAGAGGTGTGATTGAAGTCTGATTAGCAGAATAATGAATTACTGACCAAAACTATATATTTAGAAATTTATGTGCATTTAATCATACAAATGCAACATTTATTTTACAAATGATATTCTATCTTTTTCAATTTAGCTACTTGAATACAAATTCTACACTACAGTTCTTCTTTATAAACTGGTCAAAGCATCGTCATAAAAAATTGGTTGTAACTTAATTTTCCCAAGCAACATGCATACTTGTAAAGGCTGGCTAGAGCTATGTGACTGCGTATGGCTTTTGTTTAAACAACAGAATGAGATGACGTGAAATGGCTATGTGCATGCATGAAATCATAGTGCTGTTGCAAGGACCTGGAAGCTCCTACAACCAAGCAAACCAAGGTAGCTTTGACTAGCCGAGCAAGCATCGGCCTTCGATACACAACACAAAGCTGAATTATTGCCGCGCAAGCTTAAGACGTCTTCAGTCTACAAAAATAAAAGCCTAAATGGAATGCTTATAAATGCATGCATTTATTAACAAATAAATATTACTTCTTTCTCAATTAACGAACTTGGAGAATTCGCCCCTGCTTTGAATAGACACTTCAGTAAACAGATGTCTAAAACAACCCAAATAAACTATATAAAATAATAGCCTAACCAATTTTGAAATATGGCAGTGAAACGTGGACTTGGGTAGAACAAAATAAAAGACAAGTGGAAGCTGCAGAAATGAAGTTCCTAAGACTGCTCACAGGCTATAAAAGAACAGACAAAATAAGAAATAAGAAAACAGTTATCCAAAATTAACATACAGAAGACATCACAAACTATAGAAAGAACTGGAAAAACCACATAGAAAGAATGAATGAATGAGGTCAGATTGCAAATATTGCTTGGAAACATAAACCAAAGAGACACAGATCAAGAGGAAGACCCAGGAGGAGATGGGCAGAAGACTTTTTAAACCCTTGAAAATATTATAGGCAAATAATTGCCTAATATGGGAAACCAAGAAGAAGAAAAAGAAGTGGCAAATGTCAACTAGTTGTGTTAAAGAGTGGTGGTATCATAAACGGGAGCAACAGTGTTGTGAGGGCTATCTGTTACTTAATTCATATACTGATGATACATATGAGATCTCCATAGTTCAGTCAATATGATGATACCCTTAGGCTAGAAAGACGTGGGTTTGAATCCCATTCAATAGGCAAAAAACTTTTATAGGGATTTACAAATGAAGTTAGCTTTTGTTTGTGTTCAATGATATCATCCATTGTTTCAAGAGATGTATTCAGTTGTTTAAAGATGATGTAAAGTTAGAAAGAGCAGTGGAGAATTTCTGTTATGGATTTGTGCCTCAAGAGTATTTGAACAGGCCAGACTGAAGGAAAAGACTTGGCTATGCTATAAATTAAAGATGCCAAGAAATTATATTCTTGGTTTAATCCTTTATCCAAGTGCAAGTAAACAAAGTTTGCACATGAAGTAACTTCCCAACTGGGTTACTTGTACTTAGAGGCTAATGAACTTCACATCAATTGCTTTAGTATCTCATATCTCATAATGCAATGCACATATCCTTACAGACATGTATATAATGCTATGCATTATGGGAAGGACCACTACTCAGACCAGATTTGACCTTTATTGAGGTCTTATCAATGGGAACCAGATCCAGAAGTAATGTAGAAGTCATATTTCCATATACAAGTAGCCAAAAGGTGTCTCACCTTATTACTAAATAAAATACTCTGGATTAGAGATAGATTTTGAAAAGTTTTTCCACTTGTTTATACTATAAATTAAAGATGCCAAGAAATTATATTCTTGGTTTCATCCTTTATCCAAGTGTACACTTGGATAAAGGGCAGTGTTAGGTGATGGTGAATAGGAGAATGAAATTTAAGAGTTGCCACAGTATATGGAAGCTTTATTTTATTTAGCGTATGGCATAATAAAGACACATGACATCAAAATATATAAATACATATTTGTGCAGACAATAAAAATGATACAAGTAATGCACATAATACAAAGATCAGGTAAAAAAAATAAAATAAAATAAATAAAAGTCTAAAATTTTAAGTCAAGTTCAGATAGTCAATCAAGAGCTGAAGGATCTGCCTCAAAAAAGTCTCTCAGGTCACCAGGTAGGCTCTTATGCTGCAGTCCTCCCTGCTGATCAATGCTTTATACAGTTGTGCTTTGATCAGGAATTAGGAAATCTGTAGAGATCTGATGAAATAATTTTAGGAGTGACAAATAAATAAAATATTAAAGAAGATTTAAAGTGAAGCAAATAAGATTTTATCAGAAATATGAAATGTTTGGCTATGAGAAGAGACTGAAAGAACATAAATTGCAGAACTTGGAAAATAGGAGGAATATATGTGATATCCCAGAAATTTATAAACTGGCAAGACAGGTTTTTCAAATATAATAGGTAGTAATAAAATGAGAAGACATCTAACTTGCATAAAGGTGTTGCAAGCAAAATGAAGTGAGAGGAGCAAATTTTTTGTATAGAGATGAAAATAAAGTGGCACAAAAAGAAATTATTATTATTATTCGTGACACCGCAAAGGATTCTGAAGACCCATTGCAGGAGGACACCCACTATACAACTGTCACCACCACTACACCGAACTTCCACTGCCAATCATCTCCATCAACGCCATCTACCGTCCACCACAACTAGTATTTTTTGTAGCAGGTTTTTTCTCCAGAGTTTCCGGGAGTAAAAACCCTGCTACCTCCGTATGAGATTGGCTAATTAACAAAAAGAAATAAAATACATTACCAGAAAGAAAAGATGGTGAATGCACAAACATCAGACAAATTTAAGGTAAGATATGACAGATAATGGAGGAATTTTAAGGAGAAGGGTGACCATCAGGCGCAGGAACAGTATAAAGCTCAGGCCAGGATGGTAACAAGGGTGGTAAGAAAAGCAAAAGCAGATTACAAAAGGAAATTGGCCACGCAGGCTAAAGAGAATCCCAAACAGTCTTTTCAATATGTTGCAAGTAAAAGGAAAAATGCTCATGGTAGAATGATCTTAAAAAATGCTGAGGGTAGGGAGGTAACTGAATCAGTTGATATTGTGGAATTACTGAGCGAGCACTTTGCAAGAGTATATCACCTAGGTGGTGACTTTGCAGGAATGGAAGAACCAACAGCTTATACTGGAATTGTGATGAATGAAGTAGAGGTAACTAGTCTATTATAGAACCTCAATGTCAATACATCTGTGGGATTGGATGGTATACCAGCTCGTGTCGTACGTGAAGCGGCCAAAGAATTGTCAGTGCCCTTGACCATTTTGTTTAATTTGAGCCTGAGGACTGGGTCAGTCCCAAGGGGGTGGAAAGAGGGGAAAATAGTTCCACTGCACAAAGGTGGTTCCAAGGCTGCTGTTGAAAATTACCGGCCAATCAGCATAACAGGAATCATTATCAAGGTCTTAGAGAAAATAGTCAAGAGGAAAATACAAGATTGGATAGAAGAAAATGGGATACTGTATCGGGGACAGCATGGTTTTGTGAAGGGTAGGTCATGCCTCAGTAACTTGCTCACATATTATAACACAGTGACGGCTGAACTGGATAAGGGTAATGGGTTTACGGTGATTCTACTGGACCTTGCCAAGGCCTTTGGCAGGATACCACATGGAATTCTAATCAGTAAATTGGGGCATATGGGGATAGACATAGGGTTGGTGAGATGGATAGGAGGGTGGTTGACGGAGAGATATCAGAGAGTGGTTTACTCAGGAGTAGAGTCCACAAGACGGCCTGTGACTAGTGGTGTGCCACAAGGATCTGTTCTTGGACCACTGCTGTTTAATTTGTTCATAAATGATATAGGAAAGGATCTGAGAGGAACAGTTCATTTGTTTGCGGATGATGCGAAGTTGGGTAGGGCAATAGTGAATGCAGATGACGTCAAATTTTTGCAGGATGATTTGGATAGATTGGAGGTCTGGGCTAAGGAGAATGGATGTCAGTTTAATGTGGCAAAATGTAAGGTTATGCATTTTGGGGTGAAAAGATTGGAGGCAGTTTACAGCATTGGTGGAACCGTGCTCCAGGAAATTGATGAGGCACGAGATTTAGGAGTGTTGGTAGATAAGGAATTGAAATTTAGGGGACACATTGCAAAAGTGGCCAAATCAGCTCATCAAATCACTTGGTTGCTGAAGAATACGTTGACAAGCAGAGACAAGCAGGTTATTGTTCCTCTGTATCGAGCCTTGATAAGACCGCATCTAGACTACTGTGCTCAGATTTGGTCACCTAGGTTTCTTCTTGATGGGGAGGAGGTGGAGAGGATCCAGAGGCGAGTGACCAAGATGACAGCAGGTCTGTGGAATGAACCGTATGAGAACAGGTTGAGGATTTGTGGGTTGCAAAAATTGGTTGATAGGCGGAGGAGGGGAGATATGATTGAGACATTCAAATTACTGAAGGGTTTCTATAAAATTAATTCAGAAGATATTTTTGAGAACAGGGCTGGTTGTGGGAGGACTAGGGGACATCCATGGAAACTGGGCAAAAGTGTGGTTAGTAAAGGTGTTAGAGCTGGGTTCTTTACTTTTAGAGTAGTGAATGAGTGGAATGCGCTCCCTGAGTCTGTGGTGGATGCTGTGACAGTGAATGAGTTTAAGGCGAGGTATGATAGGTACTGTATGAATGTCAAATAGTTGTGATGAATATGATTTGGGGCCTCCCTCGATGAGTCTAATGACTCCCTGGAGTTGCCCGTAATAATAGTAATAAGAATAGTAATAATGGAATCACAAGAATGTTTTTTTTTAAATATTTATAACAAGGAGACATGCAAATAATAGACTTATGTCAAAACCAATAAGCACATTACATTAACTAAACACACAAACAATTCATCCTCTCCAATTTTGTACTGTCTGCAACCAGTGAATGTCTTTTTTCAAACCAATATTTTCAAAACTATATTTTCTCAACATATAAATTAAACAACAGTAATAATGTACTTGTCACTGCTCTCTCCTGCTTTGAGAGACATATTACCCCATACACAGTTACTTCGTGCTACTGAATCAGAAACGTTTAATAGTGTAACAGCTTTAATTAAATGCTTCAATAACTTGCTACACACTGGAAGTTCTGTTTGTTTGTACAAGCCTTCTTAGACGACACTGATCTCGTTCCTAACAGACTCTCTTAGAACTACAGTTACACCTCTTAGACAAGCAATGTGGGTTATTTTTCCATTTCTAATAAACACCCAGATATCTCACCTTTTGAGAAACCAGTCAACTCTGCTGTATTCAAACTTGTAGCTCCAGCCAGATGGGGGATCCATAATAAGCCCTTTATCAAACACTAAAATATCATTTGTTTTTCCCATTGTGATCAACACTATTGACAATTACTGACCAGCAGCATCCTTAAATAATTGTCTAGAACACGCGACCAAGTATTTTGCATATATGCTGCATAAGTGATGTTTACGTACATCTGCATAAAGGTTTCTAATTCAGTTGCAGGCTGTGTATTAACCAACCATTCCCACATTCAAGACACTGTTTTACTATCATTTTCCACTCAATTCATCACCAATTTATGATGTGGTATTTATTAAGCATCTCTGAGAAATCAAGAATATTAGTGTATATGTACTCATCTATCCAATACAGTTGTGATATTATACCACAGTAATCTGGTATGGACACTTGGATGTGTTATCACTCATGTTGAAGTTTAATGGAGAAAACATGTCTAGAGATAATAATTACTAACTAAATTTTAGCTAATAAACTACAATGAAAATATTTTGATGTGGTTATCAAGGCATCTTTGTAGATACAGAATATAATTAAGCAAGTGCACCAGGCACACTAGCAGAAAGAATTCATTTCACCAGACACTGACTGACCAAATACAGAGTATGAAAGGCAGGATCCTAGATTTCCTAACTGGCACCTTCTATGAGTAGAGATGATGAAAACTCATCATAGGTCTTAAAAATAACAGTGTCCCATATTTTAGGTCAAGTGAGGCAGCCAAATTTACTCAGATTTGATGAATGCTGTAATGCTGTAGCAGATTCTAGGAATAATCTCTCCAATTTGTACCTGTAAAACAGGTAGATTTTTTCCCATAGGATTTGGTAATTCGTATATCCACGGTATGGTTGGCTACTCCAGAGCAGCTGTAGTGCAGATAATGAACAGTTTCTTCTTGCTCCTGTAAGCTTTCTTGTTTGTCCAAAACAAGAAAGCTCAGGAGCAAGGGATGCTGTAGACTCCAGGATGGTCTTGATGATAGAGAGGATCTTTCTGGGAGTGAATAAGGGTAACTAATTTTTCATGACATACAGACTGTCTTCAAGCCATATATCTTCTAAATAATTGTGAGATTTTTTTCTGAAGTGATCAGATGTAGGGAATAGCAGTTGATTTGTGTTCTGCATTTGGGGGGAGAGCAGTGTTCTGTTGATTTTGTTAAGGGGGAAACCACTGGCTAAAAATGTGTTGTGAATGCGACCGATTTCTGTGGATATTCTAGTGTGGTCTGAGCAAATGGTTCTAGCTCGTTAGCTAAGGTTTAGATAACGGCATGTTGCTGGATGGAATGGTGATGTGACAGGTGATGTATGCACCTCCCAGTGTGAGGCTTTCTGTAGAGACAGAAAATGATCCATCATGTTAAGGAAGGGTGACTTGCATGTCAAGGAAGGGTGCACACAACTATTGCTTTCCTTTTCTATGGTGAAACAGATCATTCGATGGGTGGTTATCAAGGTATGTTAAAAACATTTCTAATGTATCCCAGTCATCACGTGGCCAAATGGAGAACACATTCATCCGTGTGTGCATGTGTGTTATGTTCCATGGAGTCGTTTTCGACTCCTGGTGATTTTATGAACATACGCTCTCCATTCAGATCTGTCCCTAGCTATATCTTTCAGAATTTAGAGGTACATTCCAGTTCTTTCTTTAACTCCATCCACCCATCTAATTCTTGGTCTTCCTCTTTTCCCGCTTCCATCAACTTTAGCAAACATCATCATCTTCTCCAGACTGTCATTTGCTCACATAATATGTCCAAAGTATGACAATTTTTGCTTGATGATCATAGCTTCGAGGGAGCATGGCTTTATTCTGTCTATCACTGATTTATTGGTTTGCTTTGCAGTCCATGGTATTCTTAGTAAGCATCTCTTCACATCCATACAGTACCACAGGGAATACCATTGCTTTAACTATTCTGATTTTTGTTGCAAGACTAATATCTTTAAGATCTTGCTTAAATTTGTCATTGCTTTCTTTCCGAGTAATAATCTTCTCCTAATTTCTTCAGTACAATACTCATCTTTATCAATTTGGGATCCTAGGAGCACAAAATTGTTAACTGCTTCCATTTTCTCCCCCATTTACTTAAAAATCATTAAGTTCACATGTTGCCATAACTTTTGAGGTTAAGTTTAAGGCCATATTTAGCATTTTCTTCTTTAACTTTCATAATATATTTCTTTTATAACTTTCAATTAAAACAATCTCAGGAAGCTAATTATTATTATACAGAAATCTTTGTGTGTAAAGACTCGTTGGTAATGTATTTGCATAATACCTATCATCACTCCTTTTAAACTCACTCATTAACAAAACACCCACAGCAACTTCTTGCAACATCCATTCCATTCCATATTTGCCATTCTCCAAACAAAAAAAACTAGTCCTCACATCCTTGCATAACTGTGAACACCTTGTTCTCACCCAACCTGTCACATACTGGTATATTTCTTCAGCATACACTTTATAAAACATTTAATAACATATGTTTCTATCACATCCTCTCTCTTTTCTGCCTATCAACTGAATTTCATTAACCCCAAAACCTTCAGTCTATCCTCAGAGGAGGAAAGGAACTCGAAACACTAGTCATTCACTTCAGGATCCTCTCCACTTCCTCCAAGAAAGCAACAAAATCAGTGCACAGTAGGATGCGAGTATCAAAGGCTTATAAAGAGGGCTTTGATATATTCAACCTCTTTGAGCTATTTTGCCCACTTTTGAATATGTTCTTAAACTTCAAATCCCTGTCCACCATCACCTACCAATGCCTGGCTTCATCAAATTGCTGAGTCCAGATCCAACAATGCAATACATTGTTTGTAATATTTTACTCCCAAACTGCATAACCTTACATATTGGAACACTAAACTCATAATTATTATCCTCTGCTCATGCTGTCATTCATGTTATATTTCTTAGTACTTGGCTTTTTTTTTTTCTTTCTACAGATGAACTTTTTCTTAGGAGATAATACGTTTTTTAGATGAAGTAGCCAATCAACAATTAGCCTTTAGTTAAATAACTTTGGCATTATCAGCTGTATTTTACTTTCTGCCTACTGCCATTTTACTTGTATGATGCAATTCTACACAAGAAACAGAACAATTATATTTCCAATTTGGTCAAAATCAGATAAATGTTGCAACCTGTAGAGATGTCTTATGGTATTTTAATTTCTATTCCCAGCCATCCCCCCTCCATTTTGATCTAACTGCATTGATTTTCTCAGCAATTTTTTTAAACAGTTTTCACAATGCTTTAGTTTTGTATGGATTTTACAAATCAAATTTTTAAATGCATGCTCCGTTGAATACCTCTGTAAAATAAAAGTGGTGGATCACTAATATCTGGGAACTATGAGTTACAGAAAGCTGAATTTGAGAAACCTTGGACAAACTCCCTTATAGTAGTTGGATGAAGTTACTGTATGATTATTGATCTTTCAGTATGTATTTAAATTGGATAATTAGCAGGACAATTAAAGAGAACTCACAGTATACCATTATGGAATTGTGTTTGTTATTTTTAATAATCTCCAGCCTTTTCTGAAATAAATATATTGCAATTATGGCTGTTTCAGCTTCTGGAAAACATGGCATTTCTTCTACTTCATGCTATATATCTTCTGAAAGACTTTACTCTATGAACAGGTACAGGGTTAACAGTTTTTCAATACCATGAGGTCAACCTTATGAATACCACTGACACTTTAGCAGGCTGCTAAAAACTTATTAATGCTGAGAAGAGAGCAAGCTAGCCAATATGGCTCTCCTAAAAACAGATTTAATTTATCGTCCAAATGATGTTTCTACTAAATATCTTCATATAGATATGCTAATAGGTCTTATCTGCAGTGGCATCCATAATCTCTCAGTGCATATTAAATTACAATCAATTAGAAAACATCTACACCCAGTGTAGCTGCAAAGACCAAATAAATATTATAATCTACAATTTCTTTTCTCTTCCTAATCTCTAACCAAATCTACTTTTTTTTTTTATATTGATCTCATACATAAGCAGTTAAAGAACCCATAAGTACATCAGTGCTGTGTGTTTGATGCAGGAAAAGACTGAGAAAGAAGTTCCTTGACATTTTTCTGAACATATCAGACTGTAGTGTTTGAGAATACTTCATGAGGGAGGCCTTTCCAGAGGACAGAAGTAGATGGAATAAAAGTGAACGAGGAAAAGTAGGTTTGGTGTGTTTGCACTGAAAAGGGATGCTGGATAGCTGCTTCTCCAGAGAGCTAGTTTTGATAGGCCGAAAGAAAATGGAGAGGAACGATGGCTGCCGGTGGAGCAGTGACCCAGGAAGCAGTTGTAGAATAAGCATAGTGCTGAAACATTGCACATCTGTGAGATAAAGACTGAAATGAGTTTGTAAAAGAGTATGTAGATGAGGGATCATCTACATATCTCCTCTGGGAAGCAGTGAGAATTTTTTAAGAGGCTTTAGGAGCACCAGCCCAAACATGTGAACAATATTCTATGGATGGGGAAAGTAGGTGGGTGAGTGTAAAATGGCATCTAGAGTGCCTATGTTTTTTGAATGCTGTCAGGAGGCTGGAGGTAAAAGCCCAATTAACAATGAAAGCTAGCTCCAAAAGTTAACAAAACTGTCTCTCGTAATACAATTTAATGGAATAACTAGAGCACAAAGAGAAATTATTAAACAGCAGGTCTAATTGTTTTAACATTTCATCTGCCAAGGAGACATCTTCAAGAATACAAATTGCAATAACACACAAAAAAACAATAAGTGGAAAAACTGAAATTTGACTATATGACGACTAAAATCTTATGAGGGGCACCCTCTATGGGTGCTGTTGGTTGGCCTTACTTTTGTGGGAGACCAAAGAATTAAAGTTTCTCAAATCTTGGGAAGTTTAACACAACCATATTTATTAAGATTAGGCTGTTTTTTGTTTTTTTTAATCTGCTGCTGATTCTAAAAAGAGCTTTTCAAATGTGTATTTACTGTGATGGAGTATAGTTTTCTTCCATTTGATTCAGTGCAAGGTATCCAAGACATGGTCGTCTAGACCTGATTGACCATAGTTGTTTCTATTCACTTAGCAGAGCTCCCAGTCTTACAATAATATGATAAGTTGCAAGAACAAGGAACTTTGTAAACACCTGAAACAGAGAGGAGAAGAAGTGGATCCTTAGGAGAGAAGAGAATGAAAGCTAGCTCCAAATGAGGCTTGAACACAGTGCAGAAATTATATTTCTTTTCTGAAGTGCCTCAGATATAGGAAATAGTAATAGCATTACTGTAGTCTATGTTGAGAGGGATGTGAGATGGTGGAAGGGACAGATAATTTGTAGATCTTTATGGCACTGTAACCACTGGGCAGGTAGGTTTGGCAAATAAAAGCAAGTTCAATTATGAGGGAAGCTTTGGAAAAGAAATAACAGCCTGCCTTTTTTAGAGTATCTAAAAAAAGGCAAGCTGTTATTTTCATTTCCCATAGTGAGCTGGATTCTGGAGTGCTGACTGCTGAGGTGAAGAAGGAAAAAGTAATGTGTCCAGCAAGAAAGCCTAAACATGCATTAACCAGATTGTCTGGTTAATGAAGGATGGTATGCAGATTAATGTTTAAAACAATGGTTAAAGATAATCTTAAAGCTGATCTGAATATCGCATGGTTTCAAATAAATAGGATGAAAAGAGAGTACTGGCAGCAACAAAGCTGTCAATAGAATTAGTGGTGACTGAGAGTAGGTCATTTATATACAGGAAAAGAGGATAAGTGATAGAAGAGAGCCCTGAAGCACTCCTGTTGGTGGCAAAGCTTAAAGGGAGGAAGCCATATCCACCATGACATGCAGTGAATGACCAGAGAGAAAGCTAGCTACCCAATTACAGAAGGCGGCAGACAGACACCAAAGGATGATAGTTTATTTAGCAGGTCTCAGTGCCAGAGGCAATCAAAAGCACTGGAAATATCAAGTGCAACAGCATGTTTCTCTGAACCTTTCCATGGTGCATGTCCAGTGGTGGGTGATGTAGGCTGAGGTCAGCCATGGATGACAGATTCCATAATGGCATAATCCATACTGGTGATCACTAGTAGAGACGATAGCTATTGGTGGCTTTTGTCATTATTCTGTAGAGGATTGAGGTGATAGCGATTAGTCAGCAGTTTAGTAGTAGACTTCTATCTTTTTTTTCTTTTTTTTTTGGAATCAGCTGGATATATGATTGCTTCGATGGATTGGGATAAGTACCAGTTAAGTATAAAAGTTGTAGAGAGAATACAGGACAGGTGTTAGCTTTGGAGCATAATGCTTGAGTACAATTGGTGATATGTCATCAGGATCAGAGAGTTTTTCTTAGTTTTTCTAGTAGTGCCCAAGTTATTCAGTATTCTTTTGATGTCTTTTTGCCTATAAACCACAGGAGGTATATGATGCTCAGATGCTGGAATAACTTGAGAACTCAAAAACTCCCTGGTCCTGATGACATATCACCAGTTGTGATGTATGCTCAGATTCTGGAATGTAGGAGGTGATCTGCCTTGGTCATCTATGTAGATTGGACAAGAAGAGTAATGCCTGGTGATCAGATTTATCTTTGGGTGCTGAAACAGTGATGTCATCTGGATGAGAGAGAAAGGTGGAAGCACAGGTGAGCATAAGATGCATCTAATACGTAAGCAAGGGACCAGAAGATAATGGCTTCCATTTGGATAAGAAGCAAGTTTTTTCCTTTTGACCTTTATGAAATCAGACTTAGATTTGCTGATGACTGTTAGATGCTTCAGCATAGGCCGAGTAAAAAGCTAGGGATCTTGATGCAAGCCACCTGAATTAAGCTGAATGTTTTTCTTCAACTGCTGAGGATACCTTCAAAAGATTGTATTCCTTGGACAAACTAGATCAAATGAAAGAGGAGGATACAAAGTTGGTGCAATGCAAGACAGCAGATGAATGCTTCGTGGTTTAGTGAACTAGAACTTTAAACTAGAAAGGTAAAAATAAAAGAGATTTTTGATTTGGCATCCTCTTACAAATATCGATCATAAAAATGCACAAATGCCACTTGTAGTGGAAGAAACTTCAAGTTGGATGTTGATCAGGCTATTTACAATTTAACAAGCTTAGAGGTAAAGTAGGAGAATGATGGAAAGATCATGAAAGATGCAAAAATTTTTAGCTATCCCAAATCTGAGAACAGTACTTTAAGTTTAGATTTGCAGCTGTACAGGTAAGAAGGGTAGCATCTTTAGTGAATTTTTTTCAGGAGGCTACAGATACGATGTATTTGCATCAAGTAATACTAGAAGTGTATATGTCATTCCTAGAATGCAAATCTTGTCTAGGGATCAAGATATTATCAAAGATAAAGGGAAGTGAAAGTGAGATCTTTCTTGCAAAAAAAAAAGGACAATTTTAAAAAAATCAAAATTGACAAGAGTTTCTTATTTTCCACTGGTGTCAAGAAGACATTATTCAGTGGAGCGGATGTCTATGTCAAAATCTCAATCAGTGTTTAAGGCAATAGGTATTGAAGCTCTTAAAGCTTGAAATGTTTGTGACTGAGGTCCGTCAAATGAAGATAAGGCATACAGTGAGTAGTCATGAGCAAAATGATGAATGTGATTTCAGATCAGTGAGAAAAGGCAATTTATGTACATGAGGAAGACAGTGAAAATACAGAACCCTGGGATACTCTGACGTCAGCAGAAAACTCAGAAGAGAGGAAGCCATCCACCATGATATTTAGTGAATGTAAATGTAGAATGGAAACTGGTCATTCACATACATACAGCAGAAGATAAAACTATATATATGGAGTTTTCCAAGTAGGCATCTATGCCTACTTGGAACCTGATCAAACATCCTAGTAATGCCAAGAGCAATATGACTAGTAGCAAGAAAAATTATTACATAAGAATTACTTTACCAGATGGAGCTGGTAAACCAACCAACCAATAAAGGAGACAGTGAAATTATTCAATGATTATTTTCTTAAAATGTTTCATCTTGGAAAAGTGATTACATCACTTTATACTATAGTTCCAAACCGTTTGCCTATTCTGTCATCAAGGTCAACACAATTTTCATTTATTATATGCCAGAGAAACCTAAAGGATTGAAAATGAATGAACTAGATGGTATTTTGACTTTCTTCTTAAGGAAATTAATAATAGTACCCTTGATTTGATCATTCTATTATATTCTTGCTGACAGAAGATCTGCTGGCCTGTGTGGCTGAGTGATAGCATCTGTGGCTTTGAATCCCATTGTGAACCGCATGTTGTTTAGCAGTGAAAGACCTCTCTTTCAATGTGAGTAAATGGTAAGTACATTATTATACCGAATTTATGGACTCAATGATTCTTTTGTGTTGCAAAACTAATAAAATTAAAATTGCATTCCACACTTTGACTTCATATCAAACAGGAGTGTATATATAAATTACATAAAAGAACTTTTAACAATGTATTAGTATAAACTATTGTATGCTGCTTTTTTAACAATTGACTTGCTTAACCTGAACCACGTACAGTTAAAAAATTAATAAATAAATATTAACAAAGTAAATTACATCAGCTCAATTCAGAAATTAATTACTTTTTTAGTCTTCTTATTAATACTTTTAATTAGTCCTACCACTTTAATATTATTGTAACCATTTACAAGCTTAGAATCCTTTTCACCAGGTAAGACTTTTTTTGTTGTTATTTAATATTGCTTGCATGAAATCTAGTTATTTGCACTTAGCTAGAGTGCTGTTGATGTGGAAATAGGAATTTATACAGACATGCTGGGGGGGGGGGGAATATATATATATATATATATATATATATATATATATATATATCCAGCTCTCCTGTTAACATTTCCATGCTCTTGTAAGCCTATCAAAACCAAAGTAGCCAACTGTCCATATAATCTTAAATATCTTAGTTTGTAGAGTAGTATGAACCTGAGTATGGCATTACTGCAGTTTGGTACTGGTACTCCAGGCAATCTGTAAGTTGCTGTTAGGGCCAGATTTTTTTTTTTTTTTTTTTTTAACCAAATGCTTGAAATCTTAAGGTTGTCATTTGTGTTTATATTTGGTTGTTTAAATAAAAGTTTCACATACCCCTTTTGATTTTCTTTCTACGTTCTGGTTAAATGTAAAAACTATGTGCCTTTTCAGTCAATCGTGGAATGTTTCCAGAGTATAATCAGAAAGATTCACTTTCATGGTGGATTAAATGGTTAGCATTTAAGCTACTCTTTTCTAATTTTCACTACACATCTAATTTATGTATAGAAGGTTGCAAGTATGTTTAATTTGGTGTACTCTGGATATGAATATGGGAGGAGGTTGAACAAATGTTTTAATTTTATAGAAATTTAAGGTGGGCTTGATATTTTATTAGTTTTTTTTCTTATTTCTATAATTTTTAATTTCTAATTTCTAGAATAAATTTTTGAACTGGGTTGGTGAATATTTTTTTTTTTTTTTTTTTTTAAATCACAAGAGGTCATGCTACATAGCTCTATTAACAGACAGTGTTAAAAATGCTTTTATGTAGTTATACAAGCAATAAAAGTAATGTAAAAGCAATTTTATAACAGTACTAGTATAAACTGCTCTGTCTTTTAAGCTGAATCTATAAATCTAGTATAAGTAGGTCATGAACTCTTTCATCTCCTAGCATGTAAGACCACTCAGCTAAGTAGTGGCTTGAGAAAAATATTTTATTTGGTCTCAAGAGTAGAGTTTATGAATTATTTAACCTCAACTCATCCACAGTAATAACATGCTGCAATAATCTACTCTTTCATGGGGTCTGTTATGATTAAAAAGAAAAAAGTACCAATGGAGTAGCAAGAAGATAAAATAAATTTGATATATCAAATTACAGAATTATGGACCAATTTACATTTCTTGAATAATAACTAAAGGTTTGGAAAGTTGGTTAGAATAAAATATGACAAAGGACTGGATGGATGGATCCCTGATTCTTTATGATAGCTAGCACATAGGATGGTTGTTTTAGTAATCCAGATATATTTCATAGCTGGATTACAGAAGCTGATAAAGTAAACAGATATATTGTGGTATTCATGAATTTTGTACAGTCACTTGACAGATTGTCACATGGTAAATTAATTTTTAAATCATATTCAAACAGGGATGAACAATAAAACAGTAAATACAAGACTGATAGAACGATATTGATGACCACTTGTATGGTCACTTGTATGTGGCCATACAAAGCTATGTACTTCATTCACTGCTATTCAATGTATATCTTGTGAAATACTGATAACAGCACTATATTTCAGAGAAATCTAAATTGCACATACCTCAATGATGCAAGGCCAAAAGGAGAGCAGAGACTGAGGTGCATATACACACCTCAATCTAGTCAAAAGAAAGAACAGATTACATTTTCCACTCTTCTAGGCATGTTCAACACCATGCTATGCTAATAAAAATAGGATATTTTAAGCCATTTCTTCTTCAACATGACTACCAGTCCATGTAAATTATACTTCCTAAGAAATTATATTCTTGTTCAATTCTTTATCTAAATAGAGGCAAACAAAGTTTGCAAGTGCAGTACTTTCACAACTAGACTACTTGTATAGCTGCCACCAAGTGGAAAATTTTATACCAGTCCATATAACACTATTGGATGCACTGGTCAAACACACATCCAATATTCCAGTTTGCCCCAAAGATGTTGTTATATTAGGTGTTTAGAGTGGGACTGTGTACTACAGACTATATACATAACTCCACATCATTTTATAAACTGTGTCACAATACAACCTACAGTATGGTATGTGCAATGCTGCACTGAAAAGAAATGAATATGTTCCATACACTGCCACAGTATAAGAAGCAATTCATAATCCAGAAGTATTGTGTATCAATTAGTGTTCATCCTCTAGACTTAAGAGATTCAAGGCCATGCTACGAGAATGGCTCCAGACCATTACACCTCTGCCTCTAAACTTCAAGTTCAGGATGATGCACTTGGATACAAGATATTCCTAAGCATCATTATATCTTCATTTGCACTTACCAGTTTAATCAGAAGATTACAGCAAAATTCATCGCTCCATATTACAGATTTCTGATGTACACACAAGTCACATTGTTGTTTATGCTACAGTAGAATGCTGTTAATGGTCTTGGCTGATATTTGGTTTTTTATACAGAATGTCCCTAAACTTATATATAAATTATTATTAACAACAAATTTCCATTGAATAGAATACAACAACCATCATACTGTGAACTGTAAACTCATTTACACTCCTAGATTCATAACACTCTCTTGCAGCATTCCACTAACCAACAGACTCCACTTAAATTTCCACTTCACCATGTTCTTACACTACATCCAGGATAGCTTCTTAATCTTCCCCATCCTCCACTCTATAAGGAAAGTTAACAGAAATGTCACTAATGCAATTCTCATTAGCAGGATAGGAAATGATATCCTCCTAATGTCTCATTAGGAGGATATGAAATGACATGGCAATGTAATATCAAATGATCATTTTGAAATTCAACAGATGTATCGTACTGGTAGAGCTTATAGTGAGAATGGGAGCAAGTGATCTTGGGATGATGATGAACAGGACACTGAACTGATAGTGGTTAGAATTACAGCCAAACAATTAGGCTATCAGGCCAGTATTTTATATCCATTAAATGATTACATTATCCATTTTGTCTATTTTAAATGAGGAAATCTGCATCTCTTCAACTGAAAATTATTTATCCCACAATGAGTTGCGACTCTCAGAAAGCTAAGAATGATCATTTTATTAAACAGAATTATATATTCTATTTAATATACAATTCTTTAACTCTCTTCCCTTCCCCCTGCATATAAATGGAAAGAAGCAAGCAAGAAACTTTTTTCAAGCCACTTTAGGCATTCAGCAATGCTTTCACACTGGGCAATGAAATTCACCCACCACCTAAAGACAATCACAAACAGCCATGCCCATGGTGGGAATCAAAATCACAGCCTGCTGGTTGGAAAGCAGGTAGGCTAACCACTTGGCCAACCAGGCTGGCATATACTATCAAGCTTTTTTTTTTTTTTTTTGTCATTCATTAGTGAAAATAAGTGGGTTTGTAAACAGAGGTTGATTGCATGCAACTTTAATTTTTAAACTATCTTCCTATCCAAATTTATCAACTATTTATAAATTTATAGTTTTGCAATAAAAGATAGAGATAATTATCTTAAAGAGATGCATGCACATTTATCATAATTTGTCAAAGTCAACTGTAACAACAATTAACATTTATAAACATATAAGAAATAACAGAAAAAATTTAAGATAATTTATTATTTAATATTTTAGTAAAATTTGAAAAAAAAAAATTTTAAAGGCATTTTTTCTCATTTAGGAAGCTAACATGACTAACAGAAGTACCCAAAAAATTTTTGATCCTAAATCAAGACCACAAAAATAAATAAGTAAATAAATTAAATAGTATTGTAAGTGGACATCAGATAATGTTTTCTTAATACCTAAATAGATAAGATTATGATAAAGGACATACTTGTCTATGAAGGATCATGAACATAGCTTATGTACACAGTAGCCAACAGGCTATGACAACTGCTAAAAGACTTACTGATCAGGGAAGCAGCATTTAACAATTCTAATCAACAAATATAAATGGAAGCAATTAATTTATTTTACAATGAAACCTGTGGAAAATTCATGACCAAACAAATAAACGTAATAACCACAGTAATAAGTTTCAATAAGTAAATATTTCATCCTAACATGCTATTCCTAAAGAATGGGAAATTGTCATACAAAATTGTGTAAAATAATTTTTTATATATGTTATCTTATTTTTAATGTAATCTATTTTTTTTCCTCCATATATATTTTAATTTAATTCTATAACATGCTACTGCATGCATATTGGGATTCCATTGTAATCATGCACCCAAACTGTATGGTATTCCTAATATTGTTTGAATTAACTGTACTGACAATGCCCTAACATACTTAGGATGAAATATTTACTTATTAAAACTTATTACTGTGGTTATTATGTGTGTTTGTTTAGTCAGAAGCAGTGAATGTTTTTTTTTTTTTTTTTATTATTCTGAAAATATTCATCCATGCTTAATAATAATTACATATCCTCCATCAGAAGTTACTTAAAGTCTTTTGGAAAGTAATCTAGCCTCCCTATAAGATAAATATTTATTTTTAATATATATCAAACCCACTTAAAACTGTCCAGAGCACAACAACTTCAGAATCCTGCAAAAAAGAATAATTTCAAAATCTCAGGCTTCTGTAATATTGATGTACTTGTGTACTACCTATTAATAAGCAACTGAGCTTCATTTTATCTGCTCAACTTCATTTATAAAATCATGCTAAATATCCTTATTTTATTATGTTTTCAATTCTGAATAATATTACTTTACATGCATTATATTACTTGCTATAAAGATAAAACCATTACATTATACAAATATCTTATATTCATACTAAACATGACCCTAAATCTATCACTGGACTCTACATCTGCATGTTGTGATGGCTTGGAGATAGTTGGGTAAAAACGATTTCCTGTGTAAGGAGTACTTTGACATTTATTCTTCAAGGTCTTTGTACAGGAAACTCATCCTACTCAAGGTCTTCCTATATAGGAAGACTTAAAGTCCACATGTAAATGTGCACACAGGTTGGCGCAATTGGTGAGGCAAAAGTCTTAAGGTACCACGTGTAAAAGGCGTCCATCTTTCTAAAGAGGATCGCTTTTTTTCCCCTACATTTTTTTTTAAATGCGATATCTACTTTAGCTACAAAATATCTAGCTCCTGTCTTGGGTACAACAAATTAAACTACTGCTGTTAATCTTAACATTCATAATCTAATCTTATGAATTTTGCAACTTTTATGTCACTGTGATTTGAGACATGATACTGCACACAGCTTAATGTACATATACTAACCTATAAGTTTTTTTTTTCCTTCTTTTTTCTATGTTGAGCTCATAAAAGAGCTGGAAGTATATGTGTATGTATAGACACAGCTCCAATGAATTTCGGTCCAGTTTTTCATTAAGCTAATAGTTGTAACATTATCACAATATGGAATCACATCGTTAAAATTAAACTTTGGATCTCTACTATGAATGAAGTTAAAAATTCTGATACAAAAAAATGCAAACACGTGTTATACCAATAACAGCACGATTCATTATAGTGTCTATTCTTAAATGGATAAACGAGTAAGACTGGTGACCGCTGTAAAAGTGCATCTTTTGTAACATTACCATATCCAAAATTAAGCTAGTAATAAATCTCTACAACCTGAAACATCGGTTACGGGACCGCACCAAAGAGAACAGAAGCTTAGAACCGTTTTCTTCAGCATGCAACATTTAGAAAACCTGTCTTAAGCTACAAGGTCACCACAATACAAAAGTTCACGAGTTCAAAACGAAATTAATAAAGTTTATTTATTCTAAATTAAACTCGCAGATTTATCAATAAGCTATTATTGGATATAACGTGTTACCTATTGGGAAAAAACTGCACATGCTGCTTATAACTGAAGACGAAGATAAGTAAGATGATGCAAAAATAGTATACGGAGCAATGAAAAAATTTTAAGCAACCGCATCTATCAATAAAATAACGACTACAATACTTGAATATGATATGTGGATGAAAATAGGTTTACAATCAGCATTTTAATCTCTCGTGATATGCTGATATCTTGAAATAGCAAGTTTAACCTGTACCATCCATTCACTTCACATTGCAATAAAAATTTTACCCACTTTAGAAATTTTATCTAGTAAATTAATGTAAACGCAAAATACATTTCTTACAACATTTCTATAACTATAACGTGTATTTGATGCTTCAAAGATGGCACACGTTATCCGATTCCACGTGATGCATTACATGCAGGTCTTAGCAACAAAAAAGTGTAACTTACGCGGCATGGGCTCCTCGTCATCGCTCAGGATGGCATCATCTTGATCACTTGTCACCGACGTCTGAGGCGCAGGCTGGGGCCGGCTATTCTGTCGTCGCTCTTCCCGCAACTTCGTAAAATAACCGACCGCAAAATCTACGATATCCGACGGCCTCTCCAGTAGCACACTTACGGTAAACTCGAGAAGCAAGTTGGTCAACTCCGGTGGCACATCAAACCTTGGCCGATTCATCTTCGCTTCTATTTATCACACAAAATTTCTCACACAAGATGAAATAAATAAAATTTCCTATCTTTACTCTTCACAATGGTTTAATAGGGACACAATCCGCGTGAGGAAACGTGATCAATAGAATGAACAACCAGCTCAGAGATTTACCATTGCTGTATACTTTACTACCATTTTTACATCTTGTTTCTCGCCTTCGTTCTCCTGATTCTTGCTGTTGACCACGCCTGTTACTCCTGACGTTCAAGCGCATGTGCAATGAGCCTGCAAGTATACAAACCATCTTTTTTTGCATGGAGCAATGATTCTAGCGCCACCTCGTTGGTAAAACTAGTAAACGCTCTCCTTCCAATTTAAAATAAACTGAGAAGGAAATGATAACAAAGCAGAAATGAGAAGACGACAAAATGATTAAATGTGTGTTTTTATTATACTCTTGTTGTTTCAAATTTATTATGATCACAAATTTAAGATACTTATACAAATTACAATTACCGCAAATAATTTGGTTTTAATAATAACTAAATGGATAATCTGGGAATGTTTCATTACCAGTTATTAGAATGAGTAAATGATTTATATCTTATCTATTCTTCATACTTCTTCATACTTAAACATATGGTCATTTAATTATACTGTAATTATTGTGTATTTTTAAAAGTATAACAGCAAACAAGTGCATAATACAACTGAAAAAAATAAATATGGTGATGTTAAGATATATTAAATACATAACAAAAGAATAATCAGTTTCTAAATTAAAAAAAAAAAAAACTTGAAGTATTGCTTCTGAATAGCCACAAGGCACTATAATTTAATAAAAATATTGATTCCATATATATACTAAGTAATTATAAAGTGTATTCATTGGTCTGAAAATTATCTGAACCAGAAATCATCTGATAAGATGAAATGCTAAATCATTCTGTGCTTGGAAGTAAGCAAATATAAATATAAGAAAATATTTCTATTGATGTGACTGCTTCACGATTCCGAGGTGCATTCTTGTGTTAATTTGCATTATAAAAGGAATGAATGTCAACTATTTCCAAGTTCAAAGGATGCACCAGTGTTGTAGTGGGATCAGAGTGCATCAAGTCGGCTCTCTGATACTGCTTTTTTTCCTCCAGACATGGAGCTGGGTCTGAATTTTTAAACATAAAACATTTGATATAAACTGTAGCAGTCACGCAACTTTTTTTTTTACTTTTTAGCACTACACCACCACTGCTGCTCTTGCAACTTTTGTAAGTGAATGGCGGTCTTACAACGCTACAATAAGTTCAAAAATGAAATTTCTAAATGTACAGTATTTTATGTGATCCACTACGAAATGTTATTTAGAGTATACTCTAAATAACATTTCGATGAAAGAATTGTAATAAAATTCTTTCATCTTATAAACATTTATCTGTAAAGGCATATTATCAATCAAATGAATGAATAAATGAGAGTTTAGTAAATGAAGCAGTTGCTATCATATTGAATTAGGCTCAGGTTTTTCAGAGAAGAAAAAAAAAAACGAGTTTCCGTGAAATACATTTCCGCCTCCCTATGATCGATCTTCAGTCAGAAAAACTCTTACAAAGATTCTTCTCGTTTCAACAGGATTCGAACCTAGTTTTTTCTTTCAAACTAAACTACAGAAGCTCCGTAAATGATTAAAATAATGTACAAAAGTAACTTGGTCATCTGTGTGTACTCTGGACATTGCTTGAAATTACCGATACAACTAAGACTAATATTTTATGTCCATCACTGAATACTCTTTTGTCAGTTGGTCTGTTTTGCTAGAGGAAAGACCCTGTCATGACTGTATGAAAATGGCTGAGTCATTTTCGGTTGAAAATCTTGTCAAGGTTCCTCTCGTGAACTGTATTGAGACCTTGGTATTTTCAAGAACAAATGTGGCACTCTCCTCGAACCTTCGTTATGGAGAAGGTGTTGTACTCAACAGAGAAATATAATGCATGCTGGTCTAGATTTACTGAAACAGACGTATTATTTGGTTTCAATATAGATATAAGAAAATACAGTGTATTGAGTAGTAACTTAAATTCAAATAAGACTCATGTATAACCTTAAATTACTAGCATGGTACTTTTACAAAGTGGATATATTTAAAAATAGAATTTTCAAAAATCGTTAGTAATTTTTCCTTGCTATATACAAATAGGATTTTATACAAAGATGATCCCAGATCTGTATGAACTCGCGCTAACTTCCATGATGCTATGTTTGCAGAAGAAAGACAATTATAAGTTCGGTTGTAACTACCAGCTAAAGGAACTCTCCTAGCATTTGTTTAAAACCACTGAGTGTCATACACCTGAAATGAACTCATTTTTAAACTTAATTTATTTTTATCATGTTGAATCTGGTGTTCTACCACATACCACTCACCATCAAGTCTTTTAACTGAAGATATTTGCTGTCTGTGCATAATCAATAATTTCTTGAAACCAAAGAACTGATAGACGAGCAAAAATTCTCTTCGATGTTTTGTTTGCTTATTTTACTGCTCAACCTGGAACCAATTTAGAAATGCATAGCAAAAATTCATGCTTGTAAATGAGCAATGAACTATCACTGAAATTTAGTAAAGAGTTTATGATATTACTCAATTATGTTTGTTAACTGGACACATTTTCGTAATGCAATCAAATGGTTGATACAGCATGTATTTCTCAATTCGAAATAACCGGACAGAAATCTTATCAGTATGCAAGGAACATTTTAAGTTCTTTTTCCACTAAAGGGAGTAGGCTTGTTTCATGTGGATATAGCGTGTTTCCTCCAATAAAAGTAGGACTTAGACTCACACGAAACAGACATATATTCTGAGAAACAATGCAAGTTACAGACAGAATATACCAGTCCTTAGCTGCCTTAATTTCAATCAGTTCCAGTCACAGTCTATTAACTGCGTTTGTTCAACTGTCGGCTTTTTTTGAGAAGAATTCTCGAGTTTCCTCAACAAGATGTAAGGAAAAATGAAAGCATGAAATTCCGTTGCTGCAATTTGATTATACATGTGAGCAAACTGCAATGCATGGTCACACCGCTTACAGACAAAGAAATACTATTTGGGACTATGAAACATCGACAATCCTATTTAGAATTATTATTTAGAAAACAACTGTAATGAATGCACATAATCTCGTCAATGACGAGAGGCCTGAAGTTTTCTAGGATTTGTCAGTTTTTTTCTAGGAGCTGTCAGTAGTGTGTCAAAGACCACAAAAGCAGTTCCTCAAAAGAAATATTTGGCCATCTCCATATGGGACTAATTAAACAGCAGTTGGAAAGCTTTTATGCATGGTCCTTGTGTACAGACGGATTAAATCTTAGGTCATTACAAATGAAATATATATATATATATATTGTTTTAACTGAATTATGAGGCATTTTTCTTGCGGAATCTTAATTATCACAAACTTTAAGTATTACCAGGGGATGGCTCGTGCATAGGCACTGCGGAACTGCAGCACACCCAAATTTTCTCGACACATAAATATATTTATTAATTTATTTATATTTATTGCAATATTTAATTTTATCATCAACAATCCTATACAATTCTCTTATTTTGTATAAAAAATAATAAACATCCATCTTGTAGCACTTAGGAGGGCGAAGGACGCTAGCAGCACTGTGTTTACCACAGCGTCATATTGCTACCCGCGCAAGCATATGCACGTCATAGTGAGATGCGAGCTATTAGCGTAATGCGGCACTGTCCGTCGCGCAGTTCCACGGTTGTTTATATGCAGTTTGCGCCAGTAGTAGAGTGTTCGCAGTGCTTATCGTGTTTACTCCGTCTCTTTAAATATTTGGACATTACAATTAAAGGATTTAATTGTAATGTCCAAAAATTGTAAATCCATTCCTTTAATTGCAATTAAAGGAATGGATTTCATTTCTAAGTAATTTTGAATTATATCAAACTGTAGAATTTATCGATAATAAACAATATTTTTTCATGAAACAAAACAAAAAGAATATATTTTATTTTTAAGTAATTTTGAATTATACTGAACTGTATAATTTCGTCGATAATAAACAATATTTTTTCATGAAACAAAACAAGAAGAATACATTTCATTTTGACAAACATACGATGACACACAATTTTACGATGACAAACACACACAAAAAAAAAATCTTCTAATAAGTAAATAATTTCTTTCCAACAGGAAAATAACTTTATTTGTAAACTTATAAATTCCACTGAAAATGCTATTTTCCATCAAAGGCTTTAATAAAATTTGGCACTCAAATTAAGAATTAGGTGGTTCCATAACCTTTACATTGTTTATTGTACGGAGGTAGCAGGGTTTTTCATTCTCCAGTTGGAAATCTTTTATGCACGGTCCTTGTGTACAGACGGATGAAATCCTAGGTCATTACAAAAGAAGGATATATGAAGGATTTCTCAGAACAGAAAAATCAGCCTTCAGGGCAGACGCAATTTATAGACAAAAAATACTGGTGGTGGGAAGTAGATGGCGTTGGCATAGATAATTGATACTGGTGGAAGTGATGGAGACCAGTGGTGGACACTGAAAATTTTAAGTGTGTGTGTGGGGGGGGGGGGGGGTGCTGCAATACAAAATAAAAAAGAATTCTTTTTTTCCTAATCAGTAACCAATTTATTAATAAATAAATTTACATATTAAAAATATTTCACGCTCACCCCGAACAAACACCAATAATAAAAGTTTCATATCTCACAGAAATAACCTGCGCATGCATACAGTAGCGACACTGCCCAAACAAGTAGTGTCGGAATCACTTGTAACGTGCAATCAAACAAGCGCAAAAGAATATCGGCGAGTCTAGCTGCAATTGGCCGAACACGATAATTCTGACACTGCATTAGATCGCAGTGCATTTGTTTCGTGTAGCGATAATTGAGAAAATATAATTCTTTGCATATTTTCAACAGTGACACTCTTCATAATTCAGCCTTGTATCTATAATAAATAAATAGTTATATGTTATTTTAACAAAATAAAATCGGGTTTACAAAAAATAGTTCACCCTCACCATGAATACGCACCAATCATAAAAGTTTCATATCTCAGAAATAATGCATGCAAGCATACAAGTTATCTATAAGCGACACTGCCCAAACGAGCAGTGTCGGAATCACTTGTAACATGCAATCACAAACGCAAACGAATATAGGCGAGTATAGCTGCAATTTACCGAACTTGATAATTCCGATACTGCATTAAATCTCAGTGCATTCGTTTCGTAATCTAAAGCGTTAATGGAACAATTCCAATTATTAATTATTCAATCAATGTCAAAACATAAGCTGTAGCCTTTAACATGTTGTATTGCATTTATATAATGTTGTAAGCATTGTTATTGTTTATAAACGCAAACAAAATTTAATTTTTTTCATTTTTTTACTTGGGGTGCTGCAGTGTCGCAGTGCTTATCTGCAAGCCGCCACTGGTGGAGACGGAAAGTTGTAGAGTAGGTTTCTTTCCTCGATGAGTCTTTGGACTCCTTGGAGGTGTCACAAAATAATAATAATAATGCTACCCGCCAGAAGAAAGACTTGACTCTATTAGTTGACATTCGTATTAGTTGACGTCAAGGTGAAAGTGGGAAATTCTCTCTCGGAAACTCCAGGGTTTGACTCATACAATTTCAGACAATAATAGGAGTGTTAAAGTTTAGGATCAAGAAATTACAGTAGTTGTTTGACATTCTCTTTCACTGATGGACATCATGACGACAAAGAAAGGAGACTGACTGACTTCTAGTTTCCAAAATTAATTCGGCTCTCTTTGGGAATAAAAAGAAGGTTAGAGGATTCATTTATTTAGTAGTGAATTCGTTCACTGTAATACTTGTTAGCGCAATTAATGATCGATCACAAACGTTTGGTTTCGTCTTTGCACTTCCATTTTTCCTGTTTTACGTATATACGTAGATCATGCAAGCTTTCGAGACCAGATCTGACGAAATAAGGTGGTTATGTTTGAAATGAAACTCGGGATGAAAAATCGATGCGGAAGGGTTTTTCTCGTGGGCAAAACCCTTCCACGTCCGTACGAGAGCGGCTAGCGCACCCTGAGGTGAAAAGCCCTGATTGGAACTCAGAGATTGGAACTCAGGTCTTTCCAAACAAAGGGCATAGTCGAAAGCGAATGCGTCACAGACACTGTTAGGGAACCTTAGATTATATTGATATTTAGACTATATTAGAAAGCTCATAAGTGGAGTTGACTGGCAGCAAATAACATTGAATTCAGGAGTTCTACTAGAGGATTGTCAATATTTTCTGCTATTGGAGAATATTAAGTATATCTCCAACCCATCCCTAGTTTACAAGTTTCCTAAATGAGATAACTTTGAATTCAGTCCTAATAGCAAAGCTATTAAAAGGGGTACTACTTTCACCTCCAAAAATTTTTAAAGTATCGTCATTTTTATGTGAATTCCATCCACGAAATATTAACCTACTGTAGATGTGGTGTGGTGTGTGAGTAGTTGAATAATCTGGAAGCTGTACTAGGGAGACTAAATACAAAGCTTTCTTAAGACAATGACTACCAGTAGTAAGAGTACGGTAGCGGTATCACACCTGAAGCTGAAAATCATTTATCACCCTAAAGACATTCACAGCCATCCATGTCTGCACTGGTAGTTCGACTCATGCAATTTTGATTATTAGCAGAAGCGCTCTCTCTTCCATTCAGCAAACTAAGGGAGATAATTTTTTATTAATTTGATGAATTTAGAAAGGCCATCTTCATTTCCTTTCGTCGAAAATGAATGACGGAACAGAAAGACCTCGGTCTGCATATATATTGTCTTTTTCACAGGATGTATAATGAATCATATCTTCGAATGAGAAACTGCGGTTGGAGATTCTTTCCCTAAAAGCTGTCCATTTCGCTAGGTATATACAGGGGCGCTTCGTACATAGGCACTACGAAACTGCAGCATCCCCACTTTTTCTCGACATATAAATATATTTATTTATATTTGCTTGTAATATTTAATTTTATCATCAACTATCCTATACAATTCTCTTATTTTGTATTAAAAATAATAAAAAAAAATCCATCTTGTAGCACTTAGAAGGGCGAAGGATGCTAGCAGCAGTGTGTTTACCACAATGTTTATCACTGTGCAAGCATATGCACGTCATAGTGAGATGCGAGCTATTAGCGTAATGTGGCACTGTCAGTCGCGCAGTTCCACTGTTGTTTATGTGCAGTTTGCGCTAGTAGTAGAGTGTTCGTAGTGCTTATTGTGTTTACTCCGTCTCTTTAAATATTTGGACATTGCAATTAAAGACATAGCATTTGTTATAGTTTTTATTTTTGAACATCATTGGGGTTAGGATAATGGATTTTATTTTTAAGTAATTTTGAATTATACCAAACTGTATAATTTTATCGATAATGAACAATATTTTTGCATGTTTAATTTTTTTTTTAATTTTTACCATAATTTTGATATTTTATTCGAACACGCATACACCGTACATATTTCGAAAAGTTGCAGCACCCTCACGATTTTAATCGACGAGCCGCCACTGGTCATATACGATTTTAAGTGCTAGTTATAATCTGATTTCACTAAACATCTTTTCATTTTCCTGAAATATTTAATATTAAACAACAAGACAATTTGTCTTCTAACTAGGGAATAAGAAAATATATTTTTGCTATCGAAATATTTTATATTAACGACAGCATTTTCAAATAACACTAGAGTGGAATTTTTTGTGCATAACAGAAAAAAAATGTGCATTATTATTATTACTATTACAGTTTCTGACAATATTGTTTATTTAAGATAACAGGTAACATGTGGGGGTTTTGTCCGATAAGAAATCGAATAAGTGATAAAATTTTGTTATAGCTCACTGGAGAAAATTGATAGGATTTGGACAACTATGGATGAATTTCTGTTAGCAATTGGAAACATTGGTAAGCTCTACTCACATGTTTTAAACACTGTACTCATCATTAAAAGCGATTGAGATATCACTAGTTTGTTGGAAGAAAAGAAATAAAAGTAGAACTTTTTTAATACGTGTGTGTGTGTGTGTGTGTGTGTGTGTGTGTGTGTGTGTGTGTGTGTGTGTGTGTGTGTGTGTGTGTGTGTGTGTGTGTGTGTGTGTGTGTGTGTGTGTTTAAGAAGTTGTCATCGTTATTAATAAAAAAAATCTGCTATAATGCTTTTATACTGAAAGTAGGTGAGGCCGTCTAGCTGTATCTAACTGTTGATGACTGAGGGGAAAAGTTCAATCTCACACCGGTAGCCAATCAGAGATAGCTCACTCAAGACTATCACTAATCATAAACGTCATCCAATGGTGGGCAAGATCGGCCGTCTCGTGATACCCAATCCTAACGTTATATATTCCTTGTCTGACATGGTGTATCTTCTATGGTCGATTTTCTTGAGTTAAAGGACAAAAACCCCGAGTTTCTGGGGAAGAAAACTCTCTAGCCTACGTCATTGATCGACTAACTCGCGAACTAGTGGAAGAAATGATTAGCAAATGTTCCTGTAGTCGGCGACTAGAATGGAAACTAGGTGTTTCTTCGGGCGGCCAAACGCAGCTGAGTGCAAAAGCCACTTCCACTGAATTTCATAATCTTTTTATAAATTGGACTTTGAGGCATACTAATTATAGCAATAAAAGAAATGTTTGGAATGATCTACTAAAAAGACTCATAGAGCTTATTCTGGGGACAGAACAATCGTAGTCACGATTTTTAATGACATTCCCGTCCCAAAGGGTTTCTAGGTTGCTATGTATTCTGGGTAATTTGCTCATCCCATTCCAAACGAGGCTAAACACCTCATTTGGGATAATGCTCTACCTAAAATTGTCGGGATCTCTATAAATACTGTCAGATCAATATTCGTGGAACAACCTCAACTGAATTCACTTTTTAAACCTAACTTAAAACAAACTAACTGTAATTATTTATATTCTCATAATCATTTGCTTGTTTCATTTGGAACGATTGTAGAATGCCTCGATTATCATATCTGATATTCGAACTTCATGGCTTCAATTGCGTTTATATAATTCTAGTATGTGAAATGCGTGTGCTGATGGATTGATCTGTTCGCTATGCTGCAGGGAAAATCTTGTCTTTCTCTGTCTTGGACTTCGTAATTTTTTTTTTTTTTACTAGTTTGAAAAAGCCAAGGAAATTCTTCTCCTAGGAAGTGGGATGTGAAAGGTTTCGTTCTCATCCAATGATGTGGAGAGAATGAGATCTAGTACATCATCAGAAGACTACAAGTCTATAAATAAAAAGGCAATGAAGCATTTCGATCACGCTTATAATATTTGCCAAGGATGTGAAGGACATAAAAGTATTAATGAAGGACATAAAAGTATTAATGATAAGCTTTGAATTCGGGAATTTCTTACAAAGAAAATTTATAGGAAACTCCCGTGAACCAGGAACATGCACGCTCTCTCACACACACACACACATGAAAATCTGCCTAGCCACGTGAGTAAACACTCCATTTTATCAGTAACAAGTTCTGTGTCCAAATCCCAATGTAGCATAGATGCTTGCCAAATCATCCTTTAGATTAGATTATGTTTCACATCCGTTTTGATGCTCCTAGCTTATTTAGTAGTTTGAAATAATATGAAAATCCCAAACATCCGGTCTCTAGAGTTGCTGTAGTGCTGAAGCCAGGTCGTCCTGCCTTGTGTAAGTCCATAGACGAGTAACGGTAGAATGGCTGACTGTGGAATTTAAGAAGACGAACAACAGTATTTTCCAGAGCACAATCCAATGTACATTTTTACGTATGAGCCTCCGAAGTAGGCACTCAGTCAAGCTATTCATGATCACACTTAATCATCGATGATTACGTGTATACTTTGCATCTTGGAGATATCGAGAATGGAAAAAAGGAAAGTTGCCTTTTCGGATGAATCTCGTTTCCGGATATCTTGTTGGGCGAACAGTTTGTGGAAAGTTAGGTGAAAATCTGGGAGAGAATTCATTGCAATGTCGTGGTTCAGAAGAAACTGGCAGGAAGCCAAAACGTGATAATAAGGGAATGCTTTTGTGGAAGTGTTTAGGAGCTCTAAATACCCATAGATTGTACTACGAATGATACAAAGTACTTGTACTTTGTGGTTGATCAGATACACTCCTTTCATGGAGACTGTCTTTCTAGATCATTAATGTTCCTTTCCACAAAGCCCATGTCGTTCGAGGAGTGGTTGCTGAACAAGACAGCGATTTTCGGTTATTACCATGTCCGCTGGATTGTCCGGATTCGATTCCCATACAACATCTCTTGGATTACATGAATCGAGAGCTTCCTGACAAAGTGGTACCGCATACCTCCTACAACATTCAAAGGTCATATAGAGTTCCATGTCATGCCAGGCCACGTGATAAGTTTTAAAGCAATAAGGAAGGGACTAAGAACCATTAGGATGGTGGCCATAATATTTTCATTGGACTGCGTATATTCAACGTAAACTTTTGTAAAGAGTAGAAGATAGCAAGGAAGTTATAGGATTAGTCTCAGTTAACGTAAACATAAACATTAACATAAAGATAATACTCTGTATTATGTTTTAATTAGGTTGTTCTGCTAGTTTGGTTCGCTTTGTGCTGTGAAAAAATTGCATGATATCAGGAAGAAAAGATGATAATGATGAGCTTTTTCACTTTTTTTTTGCAAGACAAAGAGGAAGAGATATAAAAGATATGCTTGATATGTATGTTATGATGTTATGTCTGAGATTTAAGTTGCAAGTATGAAAAATATTTTGCTTGTTAAATAAAATCAACAGTTAAATAACCAATGAACACATCGGTGTTTTTTCATTGCGTATGCAAACCACGAACTGGGATTTTTATGAAATGTGAATATAGATTAATTAATTAATCTATTTATTAAGCATAATATGGTGTACTAATCGTGTGAGGAAACAGGCATACAAAAATACTTTGCTCTCAATTCTCGAATGCTTTTATCTTCAGCATACTCCGAAGGTTCTCCCTGATAAATGATGCTTACAAATACCCCTCTGTCACTTTTTTTTTTTTTCTACTTAATGCAGAACAATTTTTTGATTTGCATTTTTATATCCATTTATGTATACTGAGTGGCTAACTAATTAGCGATAACAATGTTCTGGTGCGTTGGACTATCGTAAGCCTTCAAAACAACCTCGCTGTCCTTAGAAGAGCTTGACTCAGCAAGGTGATGGAAACATTCCAAGAGTATCTTTCGCTGGGTGAACAAATTGAAATTTCTGCAGTTTCCTCAGATTTTATGGTGGCATTCCTTCTCATGAACACCTTTTTCTGATACATCCCACAAAGAAAGATACTCAATGGGGCCGAAGTCCGGTGACGAGGGGGGGAATCTATTAAGATATAGTCCCTATTATGATCGCGTAACAGACCTGGATGATGTTATTTACACCCGTTCGTGTTGACCATTTGACGTGTGAGATTGTGTGTTTGTCTGGTTGGAAGCATGTGATAGATGGACAGAAGGATTGCCAAAAAAAACCACACTATACCTTCTTCGCCTTACATTATTCCAAACAAACATAATAGCTGTGGCTTCGTGCTAACCTTGTCATTCTATTCGCATGAAATAACTAGAATTCATTACTTCACGAGATCTTTCTGCAGTTCTGTAGTGTCAATATTGTTCTTTAAAGCATTTTACCATAGCCGCCTATTCTGTTAGATTAGACAAGCGATGTCGTCAATGGTCATCTGCCATTCAGGACCGAGTCCAACGCCATGTGAGATCCGTCATAATCCTTTATAGTAAGTGATTGTACACGCATCATTCGAACAATCGTCGCTACGATCCTGTGGATAACTTCAACTGCTTTTTGTATTCTCATGTTCTAGATATTACCTAAAGGCAGTTAAACTTATCAATCCTAGCAGGATAACGGATGCTGTGATATTCTTACATTATTCCTGCTTGGCTTTTCCAACAATATCATGCTTCATTCAAGTGGTTATGGTTGCTGTGGTTTAGGATTATGGCCGAAGCAACTACGGCTATGAAACCAATTCTGTCTGTTAATTATATGCGTTCCTCTGGTCAGTACCTGTTGCTGGGGATGAACAAATCGAGTTTCTGGAAGGGAAAAACATGGCTTTTTGCGTATGAGACCATTTACCTCATCCTCAGAAGAAAAAAAAAAAAAATCGCTATAAAGGTTCTTCGCCTAAATGGAATTTCGAATCAGGTTAAATTGAATCTTCAATATCAACTGGGAAGCTCTGCTCCATTCAACATCACGTAGGTTATCAATTTTTTGTCAATTATCTTGTTCGGCAGACTACGCATGCGCGCAACCCCCTATATAACGATAAACAACTACATGACACACACACACACACACACACACACACACACACACACACACACACACACACACACACACACACACAGCTTACGTATATCCGAGCATTCATTTTGTGTGTGTGTGTGTGTGTGTGTGTGTGTGTGTGTGTGTGTGTGTGTGTGTGTGTGTGTGTGTGTGTGTGTGTGTGTGTGTGTGTGTGTGTGTGTGTGTGTGTGTGTGTGTGTGTGTGTGTGTGTCATGTAGTTGTTTATCGTAGTATTCTATGATTCTACTATCGACCATTGCAAAAGCTGAGAACATCTAACGTTATAAGATCCAAGTAGATCATTGTGAGAGACGGAAAGTATAATAACGCAGAAGGAAAATTTTGCTGTAATGGAATAGAATACCATTTCATATATGTAACATTGCAGAGCGATTGATACATATAAACATTCAAGGTGGTTATCGTTTTATATGAGGAGAGAATTAGTTTCAGTGAAAATATCTGAATTCACTTCGGTACATTTTTTTGTTTTTTATTTAATAACGTTCACGTTATCATGGATGCGAAGTGCTTATTAAAATTGTAATACCATTGTTATAACAATGAAATATATGATGGATACGAAGCATATGCGGATGCGTATTTGATCCATAACGGCCGGTAAGGTGGTTAGGGATACTCATAGTACGGAACAAATGCAAATATTCATAGTGTATGTATATCGTATAGTTTATCGCCTTATGAACACATTCACACTAATTCTTCACAAATATGATATTTAGCGGAAACACAAACAGGACTGAGAGATGCTGAATACAGATTTAACTCGATAACCTAAATTAGGCACTTTCTATGGATTCAAAAGTTTATTTGATTTATCTACTCAACTGCGTTATAGAGGAATCCATGATTTCATTTACGTACAACACACACACACACACACACACACACACACACACACACACACACACACACACACACACACACACACACATTCAAAATCAAAGTTCAATCTTCTCGAGACACTGAGGATCGGAAAGAACATTGTTGTGTGCAACTCGATATTTTTAATCACGCAGAAAAAATAAGAAAAAAACAATCTAAGACTGTTTTTTTTTGTTTGTTTTCCTATAGGAAATTCATTTCGTATTTTTCGTATAGCTGAAAAAGAGGAATAGAACAGAATTACCTTGCAAGACCTTCTTGAAGAAAGCTTAAAAAAAAATTATCTTCAAAAGGTTGAAAATATACTACAGTAGTTCCCTAGTATGACCAAGGATAACATGAAATCCCTGTACTCAGATGCAGCCGCTGTTTCATGTATCCAATAATAATAATAATAATAATAATAATAAACTAGATGCCACGTTGTGTACTGATTTTTCTCACTCATCATGGAAGCTGAGGGTGGAATACTTGTTTAACAAGGTAGTAAATTCATTTTAAATGGATGCAGAAGAATCAGCGAGCAAAGATCGGTTTACTTAACTTCGTTGAAGTTTAATTATGTGAGCTCACAAAAGTTCCTTTTGAATGTCCTCACCTAATTCAGTAATACGGTACTTCAATTTCAAATTAAAAAAAATGTTGTGAAGACCTCTAGAACGAGAAGAACCTTTATAATGACTTTTCAACTGAAGGTGAGTAAATATCACGTAATATTCTTAAGTACGTCAAGCAAACAGGCAGATAAGCTTTACCACAAGTTGCTTCAGATCTGAAAATACTTCAGTCGAAAACTTGACTTACCTGTCTGTTTACTTACTTGGAAAAAGGATGAAACCTAGCTTATAAATTTGCTTGGTATCTTTATCATAATATATACCCAAGGTAAATAACTTTCTACATCTTTCTCTCATCCTGAGATTTTTATTTAATAGGTCAGTGTTTCTCAAACTTCAGATATCCTCGTAGCCCCTCTTAAATTTTCATTTAATTAATAAAAAATAAATTCATTAATTAATTAAAAATAAATAAACTAATTAATTAAAAATTATTTAATTTAGAATATTAATTAAAATTAAATATCTATTTTATTTGAATTTATATGTTCATGTAAACAAAAATATGATTTATTTTTAAATTTTGGTTCTCCAGAGATGTCAGACGACACACTCTTATCAATTTCATTCGATCCAGATGCAATATCAAGGTTTTCTTGTTGCTCACAGCTACTTGTATTTGTTATATTGCTCTCTTTTGGGGGTTTTATAAATCCAGTCTTTAACCAATGATCCATACGTAAGAATTTGAAAGCTAAAAAAAATACTGTATTTACTCGAATATGACTGACCTTTTTCCCAAAATCAAAGCTAAAAAATCGTGTTGTGAGATACGTGCGGGAATTTTCGGAAACTAAAGTTTTCAGAAAAAAACTGAAAATGGTGCGACTTACCAAGAAGCTCCTACATCGAGAACAGTTTCTTTGTGTGCATCGTCAAAGTCATCTACCCAAACAGTTTCATCTTCTTTCCCATTATTTCAAGCAACCATTACCAGTAATTTATAAGACTTGAGATATGTAGAGCAGCAATGAAGAAGTGCATATGATTGGTGCGGTATTAACAAAAGATCGCGCGAACCAAAGACAAATTAGCATTTCAACAGTTGAGTTGAAATGCTAATTCCCTTCAACCGAATTCCATAATATCTGAAACACATTCACTATATATTTCCTAGTTTTAACACGTTAACGACGGGGGGTAGTGTCAAGCAAAACCATATGTTCCACCGGCAACATGTGGTTTTGCTTGGTCTATACAGCAGTTTCTGTTGGAGAGGAGATGTGATTCATTAGTTAATGCCGTTTTATCCCGGTTGTCTCTAATTGCACTGTTTGTTGAGAAATATAACGACTCCTTTAATTATGCATAGCCGAAAATTGCCACGTACCCCCTAACGACCTTTCGCGTACCCCCGGGGGTACGCGTACCACACTTTGAGAAACACTGTAATAGGTCAAAGCACTATGTGGCAACTTGTATAGCTAAAATTTATAAGTTCTGCATTACTTCAACCTTGGCATCTCAGAGTCTGGCTCCCACTGATATCTGGCTTCTGCTGACGCATTTGGATTGCGAGAGGTTTTTGCATTTGATTGGCTAGTTTACTTACTTGTTATATTGTGTTTTTGCTTAATAATATTTACTAACGTTGTTATATTGTGTTTTTCTTGCTTGTTATTACTAACTAGTAACCTGCTGGTAGCGCTTTATAGCGCTACGGGATTAAAGTCTCTAGACTCTTGATTTCCTTCTGTTTTTTTTTTCTATTTCCAGAACTCAGAGTCCAGTAACATGAGTAAGATGATCCCCCCCCTCCCCCAGGACCAGGAGTGGAGATCCCAGGTATGGAAGATCCCAGAATCCTTTCGAAAACACTAAAGGAGGAGAGTTAAACTTTTGGAGGGTTTCCTTGTCCAGGGGAAGCAGGTGATCCCAACCATAGTGGTATCACAAGTGCAACGACTTAAAATAGAGCGTTTCCCCATGGAGTACTTTGAAGCCGGAGACGACGTGCTCGTCCAAACTTTTAGCAAGTGGAGGAAAGTGAGCAACATGAAGATGAGCGTCTCCAAGGAGGTCAGTGTCACTTCTCCGGAGACCCCGCTTGGTACTCTGGAGAAGTGACTTTTACTATGGACATGCGACAACCAGTGCCCAACCTTGTCACCATCGGCACGTCACGTGTCATGGTAAATTATCCGAGTACAGAGACAGTGTTTGTCGTGCGGCTCTGTGGAACATCTGGACAGTGATTGCCTCCCAGTCAAGTGCTTCAATTGCGTCCGCATGGGCCGCATCTTCAGCCAGTATCCATACCCCTGCCGAAGGTGCTCCAGCACGGAGCATAAAATAACATCATGTCCTCTTCGCACATTTGCAGAGCGAGCAGGGGTGCCTATTGAACCACTTAGCCCGCAACCTACAACAGACGCCACAGAATTTCCTCTCTTCTCTATTTTCTCTATTCTGTGGAATAGAGAAAACATTTGCCCATACAGTCTTAGGTAAAATTAAAAAGCGTCCTGCAGCAACAACAGTAGAAGAAACCGTTTTCCCCCAGCAACAACATCCGCTGAGGAAACAGTTTCCCCCATCAGTAACTTCCACTTTTCCACCACCAACGATGAAAGAACAGCCAACAACTGAGGGTACAGATGAAGACAAGGTTAGCGTTCCACCAGCTACCACCCATCCTCAACAACATCAGAGGAGGCTTCATCTGTCGACGCTCCCAAGACCTCCCCTACAGTAGCCAGCATCCCCTTGCACAAGAAATGAAGATGGAGAAGGGGGAACAAGAACAACCACCCCCAAGGAACTACCTAAGAAAAGGAAGGAGGAGGCTTCGCCAAAAAAAAGAAAAAAGCACAGAAGCCACTCTAGGAGAAACATGGACACAACATCCGTGTCGGAAATGAAGTTGGAAACCTCTCTCCAACGAAACGAATGTGTTAACTCTAAAATAAGCAAATACACTGACTTCCAGTTTAATGGATATGACTACAAAACATCTGACAATAAGATCACCAGCTTCATAATAAAAAACAGTCGACACGAGTTCGTGGTCCTCTCGAGCTCGTGTACGAAACTGGAAGCCAGTTTGCAGGGGGGCTGGATATTCTGCGCCCCAACAGATCGAATCCTTAATCAACATCTGCAAATTAAAGCCTTAGCCGGGTATAACATCGTAAAGCCTCATAATGCCGCCACCCCTTCTGCGTGGTCTCGCTCAACATCAGAGGGCTCCGTTCGCCATCTAAACAAGAGGAGGTGTGGGAGCTAATGCTAGCTTTTAATACCCGGCTCTTGTTCCTGCAAGAAACACACTTTTTCCACTACAGGGATATGCAGGAACTGAGCCCAAAGTACCCTATAACATCGCTCTGGATCTTCGGCGATAGACACAGCGCCCGGGTAGGGGCTTATGCAAGCCCCCCCCCCACCTCCTCGGAACCGTCCATAACATCCAGATCATAGTCGATGGCTGGAAGTACAGGGGCTGTACCATTAGGTTCATCAACATCTATGCCCCGGTACACTCACCATCAAGATCAACATTCTTCCAGTAGCTTTATACCTATTTGTACTGCGCCCATCATGTCATCCTGATGGGGAACTTTAACTGCGTGGTGGACCCGGCCAATGGCAAAATAGGGGGAAATCCCAACTTAGGCACTGCTGACTACAGGCAAATGGAAATTCACCTAAGGAATCTCCAGCTCACAGACATCTGGAGGGCTCACAACCCCTACTGTCGGGATTGCACGTGGACAACCCGAGGAATCGGTACAAGGCTCGACCGCTTCTATCTTTCACCATCCCTTGTTTCCAGAGTCGAGGCAATAAGGCAGGCCAACATCCGTTCTTCCATCTTGGACCATTAAATTAGCACAACTCAAAATCTCCATTACACGTTCATTGCCAATCATGCGATATCGCGTGTTGCGAGTTCTCACCGAGCGGCCGATCACGCGTTATCGCGTAGACGTCGCTAACTAAAAAAAAAATAAAAAAAATTTGGCCACCACACGAAATTCCAATTTTCAGCTTGGCAATGAACGTGTTAAAGAACATGTGATCAAATGGGCCAAAGAATGTGCCTTCCATCGAAGATCTCGGCTCCGTGATCTCTACAAGGAGCGAAGGTGGTTCGTGGCCAGCCAACACCAAGGTTTCCATGTCACAATACCATCCGTGACATTAATCTCGACATCGAAATGGAGAGACAGAAACAGGTTTCTGTCTCTCCATTTGCCAGAAACTCTCCAGAAACATTGCCAAGCTGAAAATTCCAATTTTCAGCTTGGCAATGAACGTGTTAAAGAACATGTGATCAAATGGGCCAAAGAATGTGCCTTCCATCGAAGATCTCGGCTCCGTGATCTCTACAAGGAGCGAAGGTGGTTCGTGGCCAGCCAACACCAAGGTTTCCATGTCACAATACCATCCGTGACATTAATCTCGACATCGAAATGGAGAGACAGAAACAGGTGGAAGAAAAGAACATGAAGATCTGACTCCACCTGCGCTCGGAAGACAGGCAATCGGTTGCTTTCTACAACAGGTGCTACGTCAATTTTCGACAGGAGCAAACCATCACCACCATCAGTGAAGGCGGGTGTACATACACCACAACACCTGAACGCCTTCTAGGGGTTCTACAGTCAACTCTATCCAGACAACACTTCCCCCCCCCCAGGATTACTCCTGCTGGAACATTGACCCCCTTCCCTGTGTATATCCAAGCAAGGTTGGGTGCACCAATTGGATGCAGCAGCCAAAGTAACATCAGCCTTCAAACAATGCCGAACGAAGAAAGGGCCTGGGCCAGACGGACTAGGCACAGAACTCTGTCGTGAGGCCTAGGATTTTATCCTTCCCATTCTGGTGGCACTCTACAGAAACGTTCTTAACACCTGAAACGTGCACGAGAATTCTTGGAATGCCATACCGTCTTCATCCCGAAACCCAACAGAGACCCAGTCAACATCAAAATCTGAAGACTGTAAAAATATATGTTTTTTTTTTTTGTTTTCTCAATTTTATTTATATTTGATTCTAAATTTCTATTCAATATTTATCCGTCACTTGTTCATTTATACTTATTGAATTCTTGTAACGCCGAGTGTTCTATCCGTTGCTTGATTTAGTCACTTATATTTAATCCTTTTATTCAACTTTAATCCCTCCCTTTCTCAAGGCCGTAACTATGTTATTCACGTGCTCGTAATTTTATAACTTGGGAATTTGCCTCGGGCTAGAGCCGAATTCCTTTGTTATAAACAGCAAGTGTATTTTTTCAATATTGATTTCAGAAAATTTATTTTTTTATTTCGACTGCGCCATTCGAAATCGCAGATGAGATTTTAATATCATTCCAAAGGGGGAAAAAAACACTTCGCTTAACACAGAAATACTTCTAACGCTCAACACTCGATCAAACAACATAAAATTCTATTCTACAGTCGTGGCAAACTATTCCCTCTCATAAAAATTCGTTGCTCATAAAAATCGAACCTATAGGTCATGTAGGTTCGATTTTTAGGAGCAGCGCATTGGCATGCAGGAATCAGACAAATTATTTGACAAAGAAAACAGTTTATTCGTATTAATCAAGTTACAGTAGAGTTTAATACTAAACACACAAAATATTTCGGACTCGATACTTCTCGTTAACTTTAGCTAGGAGCTTAAACTAATCTACGAAGTTCAACAATCTTTCACTACGTACACAAACTATGGTAATAATTGCGCCTACACTTAATTCATATACTAGAAATGACCTACAATGCTATACAACAGGCAAGTTTAAACATTCGGTAAGTCGATGGTACATACCACCGACCTTCCCCGACGAATTCCTGCTTTATCGACTGACCTTCTCAGACGAAACAAGAACTTGGCGACCTCCTCTGCGACAACGACCTGTGTGCTGTTTTGCCCTCGATTTCTCCGATTTTTAAGCTGCTCCGTTGACCTTCAATTTTGCTACCCTTTCATTCCCTTGGGTATTCACATGGGTCTGCACCCGCCACCTTTTTTCGTCGCAGCGTTAAGGGGAAACCCCGCACGTTTTTAACCTTCGTAAAGGCGAGAGAGCCTCAGTTCTTATTGTAATCCGTCTGGGATATTTCTTTGTCTTAAACATTCTATTAATACAATTCTTTTATACATAATTTTCTTTGTTCTTTGTTGTTGTACATTATATCAACAGTTAGATTTTTACAAAAATTATAAACAAATCAATCTAATTTATATTCCTGAGTAAAATCAGTATAGAAGGAATTTAATATAAAATTTCTATCTATACAAGGTTTTACAAGAACCATCAGTCTGTCGAACACGGATTAAAAGATCCTCGCCCATGTTATAAACGACACACCGAAGGTCGGGATGAAGTATGTGTTCCTGGCCGATCGATGGAGTTCAATCTTATCCTCATCCGAGAACTTCTCCGTTTGGTTACCATCAAAAAGTATTGCACGTATTGTTATCCATCGATCTCAACCGAGCTTTCGGCAGCGTCCGGGACTTCTTTCTGTTCGACATCCTGCAGAAAGTCGGGGTCAGCAGTGGACTACTTTCCATCATTAGAGGAGGCTCCTCCACTTGCTTCCTCATCAACGGATATTTATCCGACCCCATCAACAATGTTGTCTTCATAGTCTGCTGCTTTTCGCATTAGCCGTTGAGCCATTCTTACAAACAGTTAACAACTCGTGTTCATCAGAGGGATTCCATTACCGATCACCATTGATGACTCCAAAGTAATAGACTACGCGGATGACGTGGTGGGACAACGACTCTGGGACAACGACTTTGTCCCAGAGTCGTTGTCCCTGAGGGACAACGACTCTGTACGGAACTTCTTCAACACCTTAGAGAAGTTCAAAGTGTCGGGACTAACATCAAACCCCCGACAAAGAACCCCAGGACTCAGATCAAGACGTATGGAGCCTGGGACCCAAATAATATCCCTATAGGTCTCGTCCTTACAGAAGACCCCCTCACCATCCTGAGGGTCCCTTTTACTGCACAGCTCGTGATCGACATTCAACATCTTATGAGCACTACAGTCGAGAGCCTCAAGGACTGGTCAAATGGACAGCTGTCACTCTCCTCCAGGGTGACTGTGATCAAAACGATCGTAAGCCCTGCCTACCAGCATGTCGTCAATATTACCAACATCAGCGAGGATCAGGAAATCTAGCTCTACAGGAAACCCCCAAAATTCTTCTGGGGCAATCTACACCAAGTTGATATTAAGATCCTTCAAATTCTGAAGAAGCTGGGGGCTTCAGCCTTCCTATCCTTAACATCGGATACCTAAGTAATACTGCCTTCCATCTCAGCAGGATCCTGCAAACCAACCATCCTTGCAGGATCCTGCTGAGATGGAAGGCAGTATTACTTAGGACGTGCTGCGCATCCCCCTCCTACTGCGGGAACAAGTCATCCACCTGCAGTTTGCCCCACCAGCCACCAACAAGCAGAAGTTACTTGTATTCATCATTAATGAGATTAAATACCACATCTGGAAGGTAAGGAAGAAGTTCCCTAACAATGCCAATCCTCTCAGTCTGTTGCAACTCTCTCTCTCTCTCGAGTCGTCTTCTAGAAGTTTTATAGCTCCTCTTTGAGGAGGTTCCTACATCTAGAGAGAGAGAGAGAGAGAGAGAGAGAGGCTTTGGGTGACACTAGATTTAATATACAGTGGTGTACACCTCCTATCCTGTGCACTAACAGAAATAAAACAATCAAGTTCTGTTTGCTGCTGCTTTAACATCTCCATCTGTAGTAGCATCTCCACTTCTAGTCATGCTTCTGGTCTTTGCGTCCCCCGTGAGCTCTACTTTGTTCCTTGGTCTCCCACGGGGGTAACTCGGAGGAAGAACCCGGGCAGCGCAGGCCTACTCGAGGCGGTCTGCCCTGAAGGGGCGGATCACCTGGGCACCAGTTACCTCCGTGGTCCCTTTGATCTTATGAGACAAACCTCTGGTTCGGGTGAATAGTTAGCATCTGATAGCATTGAGCTAGCAAGATGAGCATTATGAGCTGAAGCCCATTTTTTCTTCTTCTTCCCTACTCCCTGCCTCCCCGCCCACCCTTCCCTTCCTATTCCCTTTCCTCTCCTTCTCCTCTCCTCTATCCCCCCCAACATCCAACCTCAACCTCTCTGTCACTTCCTTGCCCTTCTTTTTCTTCTCTTCGGGGACACTCTGTCCCCATTTATTTTCAATAGGCCGATGATGACATCTTTACTTTCTCACCCGAAACCGGTCTGGGTAGTGGCCCTTCCCTTAATGCATAGTATCATGCATGGCCGCAGATGTGCTTTGCATTATGAGAGATACTAAGGAAAGTGATCAGAGCTTACTCCACGTTTACCACGAGTTGCCTCAGATATGAAAATACTTCAGATGCAAACTTGACTTACCTGTCTGTTTGCTTACTTGGGAAAAAAGGATTAGAACCAAGTTTATAAAATTGCTTGGTATCTTTAACGTATAACTGGACTATATATATATATATATGTCTATTGAATCGATTACGAATGAGGTCAGTAAAAAAAACAGAAATAAATTCACTTTTTTTTTGCTGTTTGTGCTTCGAATCATATCTATTCATTTTTTATTATCTAATTGACGTCAACTTTAGAATTTATTTCGTTTAAGTAGCAAAAGACAAAAAACCAGCATGCAGTTTTCATATATTAGTGACAATAAATCAGCGAATAGAAACCGTTTGTTTACATAAACTGCCTGGAGATATTTACGAAGTAAATTCTATTTGAGTATGAATTTTAAAAATGTAAAATTTTGTACTTGAAGAATAAACATAGTTTTCCGATCAGAATTCTTTCTTAACGGTCTTTTTAATTTCATAAAATCCAAGCAAAAAAAGTGTTTTTCTAAGTAGCATTTTTTAACTAAGAAGTAATTTAAAAGTGCGATACTAAATTATTGAATTCTATGAGGGATTAAAACTACTGTTAAGAAATTCATTGTGGGATGGAGATCATTTCTTCCTCCCTTTTCTTTAGGATGGTAGTGGAATGAATCAGATATTGTCCAGAATTTTAATCCGAAGAAATGTGCACCGTGTTGAACTTTTTCGAAGAAGAAATTTTTGCGTTATCGCAAAGCATATTACAGTAAAAAAACAATATAAAATATTACAATAAAAACACAAAAATGGTCTTATAAAAGTTCTTAAAAAGTCATTGAAAAAATGTGACAAGCGAGTGCAACTTCGCTCTGATATCAAATTGAGAAGGGAAGATTGTTAATTAGAAATTCAGAAAAATAAAATGCTTAAAACAAATAAATTCTTGGATGCATTTTCTTTCCGCTGTAGGAGTAGGGGAACAGTGCCACTATTTCATCATTGTGTGTGTGTGTGTGTGTGTGTGTGTGTGTGTGTGTGTGTGTGTGTGTGTGTGTGTGTGTGTGTGTGTGTGTGTGTGTGTGTGTGTGTGTGTGTGTGTGTGTGTGTGTGTGTGTGTGTGTGTAAAATTACATAAGTTCCAGTGGAGAAATGTGCAGCCCATCACCAGCCATTTCCTCCGTTGATTGGGGCTTATGTGATTTCCTAGATATTTAAATATGTTCACTTGTTCTATTACTTTGTTGTAGCAGAACTACTTCGACCAATAGGGTCCTCGGGTGGCGGATAGGGGAATGACCACCAGAAATGATGGTTGGCTGCTAATACCCAATAAGCAGTCATGGACCAAAGCGGGCATGTCTGGAAGCCCTAAGATGGTTAGTAACCAGCTCAGCTGACAAATTCTTTTACTCGGAATTTTCAAAGGAATAAAAACCGGACATCCCAAACGGATACACGAAATGGGAAAAAAAAGGATTACGAACCGGATGACGATCGGAACAGTAAACATAAAAGGCATCAATCACAAGATCGAAGAAATACAAAAAAAAGCTCTAACAGAAATGAAAATAGCAGTAATTTCAGAAAGAAAGAAAAAATCAAAAGGCTCTACAGAACTTCAGGACTACAGTTTAATATACAGTGGAGTACCCAACGAAAAACGACCAGCTGCATGTATAGCCATTGTGATCAGCAATAAATGGAAAGACAAAATTGTATCGCATAACTGCATCTCTAAAAGAATAATAACGGCTAGACTTAAATTAATTTTTTTAATGCTAATACTACGAAACATTGTTACCATATCGTGCCTTTCTTCCTGTGGATTGACTAAGGGTTGTACAATCCGAAAAGTATACTACTCCACTGATCACACATCTAAAGAGATTCGCAAACTTCCATGCTTTGTGAAATTCGAACCGGCCTCTAAGAAAATGGTCTATATTTTCCTCCGAGAATCAGAAGGGGCCAAACACGAAAATAATATGTAGATATAACATGAGCTTATCATCCGATTAATGAAAAATAATTTTTGATTGATGTCCTTGTGTTTGCGAGCTGCAAGGAGTTGTGGATGAAGGGATGGTTTAGTTAACTACGACTATGATGCCAGTATATCGTAACTATTAATCTGTGCAGATTCTCCGATTGGTTTATTGTTATTATTATTATTATACATTACTCGGGGATCATTTTCATACTTGTCGATTTACAACAAGATATCGGCCCTTAGTTTCATTTATAACCCTCCCCACCCTTGAATAAATGATGAGGAAGCAAATGTATTTGCATACCGGCAATAAGATACTTTAAACCATCCGTGATGATAATTGGAGTTAAAATTTATTGTCTTCACCCGAATCAAAAGGGTCATTTGAATGCAAACACTCATCGTAATCATTATTTTTTCTTTCTTTTTAAAGTACCCACGAGAGTACTAAATGCTTACTGATAAATTATATGCCATTATGGGTATACTACGACAATGTTCGCGAAAGGTGAAGAGAAAATAAATAGTCTGAATTTAGTTATTTGACTCCAGCTGACATCATTTTGGGACAAGTAAAGTGTTGAAATGCTATAACATGTATCACTGTCACATATTAATCACCTGGGACATCGAGTGTGATATAAACACGCTCTAATTACCTGCACTAGCCATGCCTCAAGTGCCCAAAATACCTTGGAAACGATTAGCTGTAAGAATCATTAGTTAAACCAGCAAACACAGTGAGTCATAAATCTCGCAACTAAGAGCCTGACGCCTTATCTACATGCAAGTTGCTTTTCGGATCGGAAAAAAAAAAAAAAAAAAAAAAAAAAGGTGCCTATATGGATTCTAAGTGTGTTGTTTACAGTGAAGTTTAAAAAATATATTTCTTTATACATTCAAAGAATATGTTTTACGATTAGCGAATAGCTTGTTTTAAAATTTTCTTTGTACTTATATAGAAATCAACTTTCATTTAATTTCTACTTCACACTAAGGTGAAAAATAAATAGGAAACAATCGGGATTTGAACTGCAAAAACACTTTTTTTACACCGTAATTATAATTAAAATACACTTAGTATTTTTAATTTTTTTTTGTGTGTTTTTCTAAAACTTTTGGGGATTTTCGTACTAATGGTAAATCTATCAGCGTAGTTAATCTGGTTTTCTCTGCGATTACTTCAATGAAATGACACAAACAGAAACACGATTTAGATGTTATTCTTTGGATTTAAGGCAAAGTGAGCAACTTGGACTTAGGTGGGGGTTATCTGCAGTGACGGCTCGTGACTTGAAATCGTGGAGGTGCTGCAACTTTCGAAATATACATACACACTGTAAATACAGTGTATACGTGTTTGGATAAAATATCAAAATTATGGTAAAATTAAAAAATAAATAAATAAACATGAAAAAATATTGTTTATTATCGATAAAATTATACAGTTTAGTATAATTCAAATTTACTTAAAAATAAAAGCCATTATCATAACCCCAATAATGTTCTAAAATAAAAACTATAACAAATGTTATGTCTTTAATTGTAATGTCCAAATATTTAAAGAGACGAAGTAAACACGATAAGCACTACGAACACTCTACTACTGGCACAAACTGCATATAAACAACAGTGGAACTGTGCGACGGACAGTGCCGCATTACGCACTACGCGAGCAAAGGATGCTGCTAGCGTCCTTCGCTCTCCTAAGTACTACAAGATGGATTTTTATTATTTTTATACAAAATAAGAGAATTGTATAGGATTGTTGATGACAGAATTAAATATTACAAGCAAATATAAATACATTACTAAATATATTTATGAATCGAGAAAAATTGGGGGTGCTGCAGTTCCGTAGTGTCTATGCACGAGCCGCCCCTGGTTATCTGGCCGGTTTGCCTATTTTTCATCCGAAAAATAGGCAACCTCCTCCCTCCCTCCCTCCCTCCCTCCCTCCCTCTCTCTCTCTCTCTTTCTCTCTCTCTCTCTCTCTCTCTCTCTCTCTCTCTCTCTCTCTCTCTCTCTCTCTCTCTCTCTCGGTTCATCACATAGTAAATTCCGACATTGTAATAACAAATAAATGAAATGTTCAACTTTCGAAAAAGTATTTCCCCAATTGCGAGAAATCATTCTTGTTTAGGTCATTCAGGTGCAGAATGACTTAAACAAGATTCTTCGAATGATTTCGCAACTTAAAAGGAACTCGACTGAAAACATGTTATTCCTTACTGTTCAATCTAGTGGTCGGAAACCAGAGATTTTGCCATCGCAGCTCAGCTGGTATAGATGAGCCGTTTGATTGGTAGGACCTAAGTTTGAAGAGGACCCTTCATCAGGAGTTTTCAATCAAATGGTCAGTTAGCCGGTTTCATAAGGGGATGAAAGATTTTTTTTTTCCGGAACCAGAGTTTTTTTGTCCAGGAGAGCATACGCAATCAATAGACAAAAATACATGATAACCAGTAGTTTCGTGATGATTTCATAAGATGGTGCCGTACTACATAGATGGGTCTCACGGCCGTTGTGTCATCATATGCTAATTAATTCACTCAGAAGCGTACTGTAAATTTGGATTAATATATTCTATGCGTTTTAAATCATTCAAGAAGTTGAAATAAATAAAAAAAAAGTAAAAAGAGTAAATATTTTTACTCTTTTCTATGCTTAATTAACTCACCGATTACAGCGAGCAGTTGAAATATAAATAAATATAAATTAAACGTTATATAAATGTAAATATATATAAAATATATAGATATCTATATAAATATAAAAAAAGGTATCTCTATATAAGTATAAAGAAATATTAGCTATTATGTTTATTAAATCTTATTAAATACAAACAGGATACGTGAAAACCCAATAAGTTTCGTAAGTCGTATTACTTACATCATCAGGGGCATTGGCGTATAAAAAAACATTTAAAAAAGTTAAACGCAACCAACAAAGATTAAATTCCTAGTCCATTAGATGTTTCTAACTATAACATTGAAAAAATTGAAACCTTCGTTACTGAATGTTTGTTGGAACATTGTTATTTGTTGTCACGTTCTGTGCTTCACGTGTGTTATGTCCGAGATCTGAGGAAGTTAGATTTTTTATGACTGCCGACCACACTTAGTGTAATATCAAACCTTGGTTTTTGTTGAACTGGGTAGAAATTCTATGCATTTTTGCCGCTTGCTTGAATTTCCCTGTGAAACAGTTTTTATCAATATAAGAAATGATTGTTTTTTCCCAAAGTACTTTATGGTCAGTGGAAGTTGTGTGGAAAGCTAGACCCGATTTGTGTTCTCTTCTTTTTCTACGTCTTTTTTTATGTTCTGCCATACGGATTTCTCCTGATCTTCCCGTCTGGCCCACGTAACAAAGGCCACAAGAACACCAGATTTGATAGGCTCCTGGTTTTTTTTTTTTTTTTTTTTTTTTGTGAGGGGTGGTTGTGTGAGGCTGCATTAAGAAATCTTCCTGTTGTCGATTTTCTGTAAACGGAAAAGGTTAAACTTTTTTCCTCTTCATTTTTTTTATTCTATTTCCGAAGTAAATTTTATATTTGGGTGTATTCTGTTAAGATATTCTTTAAAAAAAAACAAAAAAACAATTAATTCATCTGTCGTTCCTGGGCAAATGACAAACATGTCGTTCACATACCGTTTATATCCTTTATAAAACAGAGAAATTATTTTTACACATTACATTATGTTATTTATTTTTATTTATGCATTTTTATTTATGAATCATGAAATTATTTCAAGTTAAGATTTATTAGTGAATTACTCAATGAATTGGGGAACATCCAATTATAAAAGTCAGTGTATAGTGCATATATCTTTATTTAAGAACACAAATTATTAATAAATTAAGTGATTTTTCAGTAACTTCTAAATAAAAGTCAAATAAACGACTGATATTAAAAAAATGAGGAATTAAATTCACTAGCCAACAATAATTTTCCATATTTTACGTATTGAATATAAATAATTATAGTTTACTAAATTGTAATAAAAATTTCAACACAAGATGGCGACACATATTTCTGAACATAAAAAGCAGACGATTTATGCTAAGTAGTATAGGTTTGATGTAAACAAACTGGAGTTGCTCGTTATCTATAATAAATAATGTACCGGTATAAGTAATAACTACTGTACCATTATACTCCACAAGGAATTTTGATATTTAGAGGTACTAGAGGTAAGTAACTCCCTGAAGCCTTTTATATTCTGTTCTATTAGGGTACAATGAAATGAATGCATTCTCAAGAGCCAAATTAAAAGGATGATGGCAATCGTAATCTACGACACTGTGCATTATTACTCATAATTTCTCGATAATAATCGTTTAGAATAAACATTGCGTTAACCAGTATAAAATTCTTTGTTTTCTGATAACAGCAAATATCACAGTATAGCTCAATATTTTATTTATTTATTTTAAATTAAAAACTTGCATTTCTTCCAAAAGGACATCGTTTATAAATATATCATTACCATTTTGCTATCATTAATATAATACTAAACTGGCTGTATCAATTCTAAAATGAATAGATTTGAGAATTAATATAGTCAAAATAATATATATTGAACATTCTGGCTCAAATAAATACGTTGTTTTATTTGTTTAATCTTTAATTCTAAAATTATTTGTTTAATCTTTATTTCAATGGAAATGAATGAAAATAAATATATTATTTATTTTATTCGCTTTTTATAAAAAATAAATAAAAATAGAAATAAAGACCGGATGTCCTTAAATGCAATTTATAATAGTCAAAATGAATTATTTTTCTCAACATTTAATTAATATGGCATGCAAATATTCTTAATGTGATATATAAAATGACAGAAATAACATGTAAACTGTTACAAAACACAATTATTATTATTATTATTATTATTATTATTATTATTATTATGTGACTGACTAGTTATTGAAAATTATATTTAAAACAATTTAAATGTCGTTTTATTATACAAAATCCTTTAGTTTGTACTTGTTTTAATAGATTTTAAGAGTAATTTTAAATTTCTACTTCTTTTTACTTATTAATCAGGTGAAAATATATATACGCTGTAAGTATCGCCATCTAGTGGGCAGTGAAAATAACTTTATCTGAATTTGATATCAACTAAGAAATCGTATACTGCTCTGTTAAGTACTATGGTTCATTGTTATGTAGAATATTGTTTTATATAACTGTATTGCAATTCGGGTGGTTTAATTTTAAGTTTACATTTTTTACGTCAGTAATTATGGGAGAACTGATGGAGCTTATATCGTTAGCTTTGATTGATTTTCTTTTCTTTTTTGTTATTTTTTCTTTAAAAAAATACTACATCTCTTAACTTCCTTGTCATTGCAATGTTCTAAGTTAGGGTCGGTTTCAGAGATCATTTTTATAGTTTTATTTTAATTATTAATGATCTCGTAGAGCACTCAACATGTCAGAAATCTTTTCTAGCGAAGTCACTCCATCAGTGTGACTTAAACCACTTTTGTGTGTTTGTTAGTCGAGCTAAATGAGATCGCTATTTACTAAATAACAGAATAATAATAAAAAAAACGCTTAAAAGCAATGTAGAAACTTACAGTAATTTATAAGAACTATTTCATACCCCTTCGAGTAGAAAGTTCCATTAAATCCAGCCTGCTGTACAACACTGTGAATTTGAGACAATTCATTTTTTTTTATAGCGATCGATGACGCATTTAAGAATAGTGTGAAAGGAAGTAACTATGAATTACTCTGCATGTATATTGTTGATAGTTACTTTTTATTGCATTCGTATAGTTTTAACGGTGTCAAAACAAACTTCCTCGTAAACAAACCATCATTTTTCTTTGGTAAGCTACGATAATGTTTTTGCACATGGTATATGTTTTAAAATTGCAGCATCCGTCATTTTCTGATGCATGGTTTGCAAGAATGATGTACTGGATGAAAAAAAGAAATGCGATTTTGAGTTCAATATCTACTACCAAAAATTCAAGATTAACTGACTGACCGGGAACATTCCAGATGTTTTGGGGATGGTCATTTCTTTCATAATATTACTTTTGGCATATGGAAAAATGCATGTGCGCGTCCATTTTGTAAACATATCATGAGTGATACATGCTTTCATGCATCTATTGTTTCTATTGTTGCCTTTTACTGCTGTAGAATTCGTGTAATGAATACAAAGATTTTATTTTTAAATTGCTAATTCAGTCACACAAGGAAGGTGTTTCGCTGGCTTAAAATCTTCCTCGTAGGCAGTAAATAAAATAGAAGGTATAAATTTCTAAAAGGGGCCTGTTTTTCATTCAAAGTGAAGACCAATCAGGAAGGATGTTATCCTTTGCAGACATTTTGGTCGAAGCGGAAGTGAACTATCTACGATTGAGAGTTAAAGGTGAACACTCACCGATTACAGTCAGGAATACTTAAGACCCAGCCATAGGCCTGATTCGTCAGCTTATGCCGGTCCCGATCCCGGATAAAATTGGGGGGGGGGGGGGGGGGATTGAGATGCTGCCGTACTTCCCCGTAAAAAAGCCTCACGGCCGTTATATCATCATGCGAATGAATAAAATAAAATTTGCACTTTCGCCGATTCCTCACCAACATACTTTTGTAACTTTAATGCGATGATACAAATCGAAAACCACTTCGTGCTTTTACTAGTTTCAATAGTTCCTCCAATTTTTTTAGCATTTTCTTTCCTGAAATAAAATTATCGGCGATTAGTAGTGGTTCGTGGTTAAATAAACGAGGTATGTTTTTAACATTTACAGAATCTCAGTCAACAAAGAGGATATCTGACTTACGTAGCAGAGTAGTCGTGACATGATGGTGCGATGGAAAAGAAGAAGAGAAAGAGAGAGGGATGGAATTACTAAACGCATTTATCTGCTTGTACATGCTATTACGACTTCTTCAATATACGTGATAATTCACAGAGAAAAGTCATATACAAAGTGCGTACAACTACAATGACCAAAACATAACCTATTAAAATATCCAAACGAAAAATAATTGAGCAACGAAAAACAAGTTAATTAATTGTACTTAAAATTCTAAAATAATTTAAGCACTCGTTTTTATCTCCCCACTCTTAAAAGAAAAGTAGGTGAAACAAAGTAGAAGAACAACAGCGTTTGTTTGGAAAGACCTGGATTAGATTTAAATACTCGAGAGGAACATTTATAAGTGTATTCAAGTAAAGATGGGGGTGGAAATGGGGGGCTTTTCATCTAGGATATCCAGTTTTTATTTCCGCACGACAGGAAAACTATCTAAATAACATACAGGCTTTAGTTACTTTGGCGTATTCTTAAATGGTTATTGTTAGTTCCGTTCAACAAGGAAGGGAAATTTTGCATTCCAATGAAAAGGAACTTTTTGGCCCGACGACAGGTCGGTTTGCTGCATCCCCTTATATTCTACTTTGCCACGAATAAGGTTATGTATTTTGAAAAAAAGCTAAAGCTTAATTTAAAAATGTAGAATTTTAGTTATCTCAAAGATGGAGGACAAAAGTTGGTCTCCATTGACAACAGGATAACAACGTTCCGCGCTCGATTTCTCATAAATGCCCTACAACAGGAAATATCACACAAGTGCACCACTGAGTATATTTTCACTTCTGCCACTAGAGGTCTCTCTCTCTCCACCACCTTAAGAATGACCACAGCTCAAGTGCCTGTAAATTTAACAAACTTCTACAAAGACGCCCTTCGACGATGGAAGAAGCTAAACCTCCAGCACACAGTGAAGACAGCATCCCTACCTGAAATCCTCATGGAACCCATCTTTCACAACACGATGGTAAGAAGCCCGATCACTCAGAAAGAATTTTTCTTTCCTCCATGGAGCTGGCGAAACGTGAGGATCTTGGGTGACATTCTTTCTCCAAGCCTCACCTGGCGCTTTCCAAATTCGCTCGAAAACCTGGAATATGGGAATGAGTCTGAGCAGATAGACACCGTAAAGGCCGCTTTTCAAGCCGCTATGCCTGATAGCATAACAGAAGTGGGGCTTATTCCTCCAAACTCAGAAGTTTTGGCGCCTATCTTTCTGATAAAAACCAATAACTCATGGGAGAAACTTACACCCAGCAACACCAACAAGATCTACAGCACCCTAACACAACAGTCAAACCAAAGCACTTTGATGGAAAATCCTGCATCATCTGATCAAACACTATTTCAATGGGATCTACCATATCGCACAAGAGCCATCAAACCTGACGCAGATATTCAGTGGAGAATGTGGCATAATATATTACCTACTCCTACTAAATTACGAAAATTTAACTCAAACGTCTCAGATAACTGCCTCTTCTGCTACCAATTAGGAACGGTCCGGCATGTCTACTTGGAATGCCCAGTCAACACTAAATTAATCAGTTTGACTCGGAAAACGGCAGCTCTTACCTGTGGTAATCTTCATACAGAAGAGGAATATTTCAATCTCGTCCATGTGGAGCCAAATAACCATTCATTCTGCAATTACCTTTTCATCACCGCAAAAGCGGTAATATACAACTTCTACCTCAGACATACAAGACCAGACAGCACAGCAACTTCACAGAGAGAGGCAACTGACCAACTCACTGCAGCCTTCCAACAAAAGGTGAGATGTCGGATCCTACACGAACATCACCACCATAGGCAAAACAACACATTAGATCTTTTCCACCAAGAATGGAATCCACGGAATCAACTCCTGGCTGAGCAGGGCGACTGCATTATAATCCACTTTCCAGCATAGAAGTGACACCTTTACCCCCCCCCCCAAAAAAAAAGAAAGGGGGAAGAAAGAAGGATTGTTGTGCTTAACAGTGCGAAAATTAATCAGCTGGCACTCTCATGTTAATAGATAATATTGTGCAATAGTAACTTCTATGTTCTTCCACATTTATGTTCTTATGTTAAAACAAGATCTTATGTTATCATGTTAAAATAACTCTTAATGGCTTTAATTTATTTAAAAAAAAAAAAAAAAAATGTAATTAGCCTTATAAGTGACTTCGATGTAACATACCTCAACAAGAGTATGAGCATGTAACCTCTCTGTCTGACTGCAGAGAAAACCAAAAACCGGTTAATCCTGTATATAAGATTGTTATGTTTACAATAAAAAAAAAAAAAAAAAAAAAATATCTATATCTATATATATATATATATATATATATATAGAGAGAGAGAGAGAGAGAGAGAGAGAGAGAGAGAGAGAGCCTGTGTAGCTCTAGGAAAAGCTAGAGGAAATTTTTCTAAGCCTTTTTTCGACCGGTTCCCGAGTTAGTCGATCTCTGGCATAGGCAAGCGGGTTTTTCCTCCCGGAAACTCGGGTTTTACGTCCCGTAAACTCAAGAAAATCGACCGTAGAACCCACATTATTTCAGACATTAAGTATGTTGTAGGTTTAGGGACCACGAGATGGCGGCACATTTGAGCCGTCTCTCTCTTCACTGTGTACCGCTTAATTAGTGATAGCCTTGGGCCATCTATCTCTGATTGGTACCAGTGGAGATTGAACTGCCCACTCAGTCTCCAAAAGTTAGATAGGGCTAAATGGCCTCGTCTACTCCCCGTATACGGGAATAAAAAGGCGTTAGCTGATTTTATATATATATTTATATATATATTTGTAATCGATTTTAATAAACACTTATCTTTATAATTGATTAAAAAAACTTACAATTGAGTTTAACAAATAGGTAGTATATCAGTTTTATCGTGCTGTAGCTTGTTTATAGCGCACACATATACATCTTAACCGAGAATAAATATGCTAAATGCAGTTCGTTTTCCTATTAGTGAAAAAATTTTAACTTCTTTTGTCATGCTAAATTCAAATCTATTTTATATTTCCACATTTCACACCTGTTTACAATTATAAAATTAACATTGTAAGGTCATTAAGTGTGTGTTTTTAATATAATTATCAGAATATCGGAATTATAATTGCTGTTTGAAGTATTGAGATACATTTCAACATAGAAAAAAAAATGTTTACAGAAATATCGAACTGAAAAAAGAAAATGCAATTTCAGAATAAGAAAAATAAATAAATAAAAAACAGACCTACGAGTATATCCGTCCCAGACGACTGTTTTCAAAAACAACCTTAACAAATGAAGAATATGGCATTTACTTGGTATTGTTGTTCTCGGCGAAAGAACTACAATAAAACTATGATAACGAATTAAGCATTCAAAGAAAAAATCAACAACTAAATCCTAGTCATTAGAATCATAATGGCAGAAGAAAATAAATTATACTTTTAGATACTGTATCTCAGTGCGATGTTTGTTTTTTTATTATTCTATAATTAGAAACATTTTGTACCCTGTAAAACAGACGTCTCTGTACAACTTCTCTGCATTTCAAGCAGGCCTACTCTAAGGTTGTAAAAGAGTCCAGTAGGTTGCATAAAACTTCTTGAATGCATAAAACAGAATGATAAATATAGTTCAATGATGCAGGAGCATTTAAATCAATAAAACTAAAATGCTGTGTACAACAATACGGTTCGCGCCAGGAATTAAATCCTTTTTTTTTGTAATGTTCGAGGCTGGTACCTATCACTGGTATTATGCATCACGAACATCACGTTGCATTATAAAAATAATACTCTATTCAGCCAAATACAATTAACATTGGGAGATTAGAACACGTTTTCAAATTCTCAGAGTTTCTGATAGTTGACGATTTACTCTTATTTCGTTGTATATTATAATAACATGAATTAAAAGCAATCTCTCTGAATTGAATTAAAATAGAGGAAAGAAACAGGAAAGTAGAAAAAGAAAAAGAAAGAAAAAAGAACAAAAAGGGTAACAAAGTGCAACGCTCTAATCATCCATTATAAAGTGCTGACTCCAATTAATACTTCCGAAAGTTAATGAATTTCTGCAATCAGTGCACAACGTGACCAAAAGCTTCAACTCGGGCACTTTTCATCGATGACAGAGGACAGAACGCATGAAAGAAGCAGACAAGAAATTGGTCTGATAAAAGCAAAACTTGTTACCGATAACGTGGCCTGCGGACATAAATCCAATCTTGGAGATCGCACAAGGAAGTGGAAGTTTGGTGGAGTTCTACACACATATCCGCACACAAATAAAAGAAAACTCCCTTATCAGTACTCGCACAGGAAAGAAGATTGTCATAAACTGTTTAAATAGAAATGGGTCCTGTTAGTTAAGGCGGAAGAGAGACATTTATCAATTGTGAAGTTCACCTGTCTGGTTGTGTTGCAGGTAAATTGCCACGATGCTATCTGCCACAGCACTGTAGAAGAAATCGTGGCTCTCAAATGGGATTGCATTGCCAATAGATCAGCCATTTATTATTTAATATCGCTCGCGCGCCGTACACACACACACATACACACACTGTATATTAAATGGGAAAGAGTACTAATAAAAATAATTCATCCTTGGTTGTTCAATGCTTAAAAACCAAGGATGAACCGCACCTCTCTCTCTCTCTCTCTCTGTCCTTTCATCTCTCTAATTATCCATCTATTTATAATTTTTCCTTGGGATTTTTATTATTTTTTTTAATTTCCCTTTCCTGTCTATTTTTCTTATTCATTCAATCTCTTGAACTGTCTTCCATTATTTTATATATGTTAAGAATACCAAGCAATTTTTTAAACCTGGTTTTACTCCATTTCCCAAGTAAGCAAACAGGCAAATAAGTCAAGTTTGCGCCTGCATGTAATGCAAGTCTAGCTGATCCTACAGGTAGTGCAAGACCAAGGCAACTCGTGGTAAAGGTGGCATGAGCTCTGATCACTAATCTTTATATTTACCCTTAATGCCAAAACACATCTCCAAGAAGGAGATGCATGATGTTTTGTATTAAAGGCAAGAGGCCACTACCCAGACCGGTTTCGACCTTTATTGAGGTCTCATCAGTGGGAGCTAGGCTAGAAATACCAAGATTTAGTAATACAGAGCTCATAAGTATTTTACCAGAACAAGTTGCCATAAGGTGTTTTAACCTTATTAAATAAAAATCTCTGGAGATACTTTCTACATTTATATCTCCTCCAGAGATTTTTATTTAACTGCCAAGTACACCAGTGGAGAAGCCTGCAACCAGGAGAGATGAAGGGCAGGAGGAACTGGCCACCGATCAAACCGCCACTACAGACGTAGCAACCGAAAATAACCAGCACCACCAACAAAACGGAACTATCACTGCAGTCACAATAGACGAGGACACGGAGGCAGTAGATATGGAAATCAACAATGCAGAAACCACACAAAAGAGGCCAGCCAGCCCTGAAGAAGTAAATATTAAAAAATCGAAACAAGGAAGTCCAGCACAAGTTGGAAATATAAAGTCAACTTCAGAACCCACAAAGTTCCCTAATGCAAAGGCCAATGCACCTATATTGCATCTCTTAAAAGATTTCCCCGAGGAGGCGGCGAGACTACGAAAAGCAATAGAAACATTCGGAGACATTCAACTGATACTCACGGGACAAAACGGGCCAAGAGTCGTCAGTGCAGAATGGAACGACGTTTGTCGATAATATAGATGAAATCGCTCCTGAAAAGATCATTGGTCTTATCGATGCAGAGGACGACGTGGGACTAGCACTGCACAGAGGCCTCTACATGCTAAACCACGTCCGTGGAGACAAATTAGCAGATCTCATCATTAAAACCCACAACAATAGACAGCAGGAGGATTTAAACCTCGCCTAATAAGTCAGTCGACTTCTAGTATCGATCTGCCAGAGGGAAAAAAAAAAAATTCTGGTTTGTTTTTTCTTCTTTTTGTCCTCTTTCAAATTAGAATTTTGTTGTAAAAAAGGTCTATGTCTATTCCACACAGGAGGGGGTATCCTGAGAACCTGGGCTGCGAAGGCTTACACCGAGGCGGTGCAGCTCCTTGTGGGCTGCATCACCCAGGCCAGGCTCTGCCCCCGCTCTTCTCGGTATTAAACTGGTCATTCAGGTTGAAATTTCAGAATTTACCTAGTTTCTTACAAATTGTTATATGTAATTTTTAATGTTATTTACTAGTTCCTCTTTTTCATGTGGTGCTTCTTTCATTTGTTTTTTCCCACTTTCCTCGGGCAGACACCTGAAGAGGTGACTGACCGGGGAAAGCTGAAAAGAACGGATGGAGGGAGATAATGTCGGAGATCTGCTTGGTGCTGACATTTAAGTCAGGCCAAGTAGATCGACTGAGGCCTCTTTTAACTATCTACTACTATCCACTCTATCTTTTCTCCTCCTCTCTCACTATCAAGCTGACTCTCAGCGCAACTTTTTTAAATCTAAAGAGGCCAATGATGAAAGGCATGAACTCCCATTCGACCTCAATAAAGGTCGAAACCGGTCTGGGTAGTGGCCTCTTGCCTTTAATACAAAACATCATGCATCTCCTTCTTGGAGATGTGTTTTGGCATTAAGGGTAAATATAAAGATTAGTGATCAGAGCTCATGCCACCTTTACCACGAGTTGCCTTGGTCTTGCACTACCTGTAGGATCAGCTAGACTTGCATCACTTGCAGGCGCAAACTTGACTTATTTGTCTGTTTGCTTACTTGGGAAATGGAGTAAAACCAGGTTTAAAAAATTGCTTGGTATTCTTAACATTTATTATACCCAAGGTAAAATACTTTCTACATATATATATATATATATAAATATATATATATATATATATATATATACAGTATATATATATATATATATATATATATATATATATATATATATATATATATATATATATATATATATATATATATATATATATATATATATATATATATATATATATGTCGTTTTTTTCCTTTTCCGTCTCTGCCCATCTCGTTTTTATTTCACTTATGCTTATTTCTGTTCTCTCTCTCTCTCTCTCTCTCTCTCTCTCAATGACTCACGCATCATTCTCTAATCTGTATACAAATCGTACAAAAGGGTAGTAAATCTATATACATGAATATTAAATTAACCTGAATATGCTAAATACTAGATAAATTGGACACTGTCGTGGACTGACAGCAAGAGACGAAATCCATCTATTGATTATCAGCGCCAAATGAATCCACCCACTAGTTAATTCGAGCTGAGATGCTTTACACTCTGTATAACAAGCCAGAAAATGCACTCAGTATCAACACTTCAAAGGAGACTAGAAGTAAAGTTGAACTCATTTATGAGAGCTTGCTCCTATGAATAACAGTATCTAATAAATTATTCAGTTTAGGGATTTGACTGTAAACAGGATTCCGGCTAATAGGACGTGATCACCAAAAGGAGAGAAATTTCTATTGTATTCATTTCTCCTAATGATGAGAATTGTTATTCGAGAACAGAAGACTTTAATCTCTGCGAAAAGAGAAAAGAACGGCAAGAACATGAAAAATGAATCCATCTAAATAATGAAGGGTTTCTATCACTTAAATCAAACAGTTTTCTGACAGGATTGTGAGCATACACAAGAAATTCAGGCTTAATATTCGTTGCATATCTCTAAACAAACTTTCCACTGTCCAACATTCTGTTAACCAAAAATTATATTTTGGTATTATATCTGAAGGTATTCTAACAAGAGCTTGGTGTATGCGATCTATATCATTATGGATGGACATACACGACACGTTCTGCTGATGTGAGAATATCAGAACATCAAGATTACATAGGTTTCCGTAAGTCCGAGAAGTCTGGTTTGTCTGAACATGAAGTAAGCACTAGCCATAGGATATTATATTATATAAAATTGCAATTAAAACTGATTTTATTAAACACAGAGATCAGTGTCATCCGAATAAGAACTTCCAAAATAAAAGAATTATAAGTGATTTATTAGAAACTTTGCGTCTAATTTACAGGCAGTGTGTGTGTGTAACTTTTTTTAGCTGAGTGTTCATCGGTAATTCTCGAGGAGTTCCACTTCCGCGTGCGCGGTCCACGTAATAATCGTTTTGGGAAAATTCCGCCCCATTTACAAACATCAGATCCACCTGCACGTTGTCTTTACTCACGCGAATTTTGCTAAGGATTTGCTTAACTGCGCGTGTTTAGTTTGGCGCATGCGTCATATCGACTGATTAGTTCAAATCGCAGCTTAGCGAGGGCTGTTGCCAGGTGATTGTAAATACAATGGTCATTGAAAATGCGTGTCCGAACGCTGTCAGACGCACAGTGAACGCTGGCGTCTTCCATTGAATATTAACCTGATATGGAGTGGGTCTCTGATCAACGCGTAGGGTATCCGCTTTTAGTTTGAGTGATCTAATTACGAAAGAAGTGTCGACCACTGTGATTGCATTTCTAACAAAGTTTAGGCAAACACCTGTTAACTCTCCAGGAATAAGAACGCAAATCCCGGGAAGTATTCTATATCAGTACGTCCGTGTGACATATCAGAGACTTGAAGGTGAGTACTTTCATATTCTCCTGTTATAACTATAATTTTAGCCATATTCAAAATTCCCTCCATTGATTTAGTTTTAATTTGCATTATATTGTTCGTTTAAGGCTAATATACGAAGTGCTAAGATTTGAAACGTTTTCAAATATGTAAACATAACTGTGCAGTTACTGAAACCCAAATATTTTCCCAACCCCATCTTTTTGAGAGCGATGCATGTACCTTAACAGACAACATTAATAATATCGTAGTTTAATATTCTTTCGCTTTGTTGTCAATCACTGTTTCTTAATCAGCTAAAAAATGCCATGAAAGGAGAAAGTAAAATTCTTTAAATCGAGTTTGGCGGGAGGGGGGGGGGAAACAGCCCATAACCGTATAAAAATCAAGTTGAATATCATTCCAGGCATTATTTTCTGTCTCCACGTTTGTTTATTTATAAATGTGGCTGATGATTTAAATTAAAATTGAAGTGAAATATATTTTGGTGCAGGATATTAATAACGATTCTAACTACTGATTTTCCGGTACATGTCTCGCAATTATTTGACATATTTCCTAGTTATGTTAGATCATTTTGCATCCCCGGTAAAAGACGACATCAAAATCAAACTTTTCATATTCAGAGATTACATCATCTGCTTTTAGAAGTACTTTTGTGCATGAAATTAAGTAAATCTGAATAGTGAACGAAAGCTAATACATTCTCCATAGTTTGATGGAAGCGTAATAATCTTAACACGCTGACTGTAATATATATCATATTTATAGTATAAAAAGGTGTTTTTTCAAATTACGTAATTAGTAAAAAAAAAACTAAAAGATACAAAAATAATAATAGGTGATGTACAAAAATCCAACATAGCATTATTTAATTAAGGAAAAGTGATTTTTAACCTTCGTGATGTTTTTTAATTATTTTTAACATAAACTGAATTTGTCCCGCAAACCTGCACAACTCTTTATTAAAATCCTAAGAATAGTTTTATATTTATCGATTTAGTCTTATTAACACAGAGGAGGAAAAGAGTGGTCTGGAATAAACAAATGACTACAACATATTAATTGCTTTTAGAGGTGTGTGTGTGTGTGTGTGTGTGTGTGTGTGTGTGTGTGTGTGTGTGTGTGTGTGTGTGTGTGTGTGTGTGTGTGTGTGTGTGTACAGTGTTGTTTTTTGTTGTTTATGCATCGTTGCCTGGAGGTTGCGTGGTATGTTGTCTCATTACTATGCATCTATTTTTTCTTTATTCGCATATAACCTTACCAAATTAAAGAAACAGAAAGGAAAATATGAAGATTAGAAACACCTTAGAGACTAGCGCTTGTTTTCAATGCGCTCTGCTCATTTAATTTCGCTTCTCTCCACAAGCATATTTCATAGCGCTGAATCTTTCAGGGTTAGTTTTGCATGTGTGACCATGCAACCAATAGTAGCGACCTCTGTCTTGACTTAAAAGACCCTCTCGGTAACCGATAAATAGTCTAGGCTGATGAATTGCATTATTAGGAATGTTAAGAAAATTTTGTTATGTTTAAAGAGCTGCCTGTTTAATTCTTAGATCAGAAACTACTGTTAATTCAATTACAACGCAGTATGCTAGAGTTTTCTTATGTTAAGACATATTCCCGTTGTGACACTTTACTAAGGAGTTATAAACGATAAGCATTGAGTTTTCAGACATCAAATGCTTCTGAACAGTGGAAATACTTAAAATAATCGTTATTGTTCTTGTCATTTGTAGAAGGAATTAAGAATTTATGTAGTCAACAATGTTAAAGAAACATCTCTCTTCCTCTTATCTTTCTCATCTGTCCCTTGAGAGGGGTCGAGTCGCCTCCAAATGAGGGATTATTGACGAATTAATGCAGCCGGTTCGCCACTCCTCTGCTGCATCCCCCTAAGGGCGATATTCATGACTGTAATCCGTATGTGTGTTCACGAGGCCGGTTTGCCTGCTTGTGGGATGAAAAACCAGATAAACTGAGGGGAAAAAACTGCTGTCCAAGCCCGGCTAACTTGGCTATGGCTGAGAAAGATCCTTAAAGTAATCATTATTTTTCTTATCGCTTGTTCACGTCATCGACGGGAATCGAATCTAGGACACTCCTTCACCAGGCATATGATTGCGAAGTGCATAGCCACTAGGCTAACCGCGCGGACTCTTTTAAGAAATTTGAATTATTAATAATAAATAATCATTATTAATTAATAAAATAACCTTTTATGTTTAATTAATGAAAATTTTAATAACAAACCCTTAATAATAATCTATATTATTAGTATTGTTAATAGCAATAATTTCATACACCATTTTATATACTAAACAATGGCGTATAACAAGAATTTAAAAACTCATAGGAGATCAGAGGTCCTTTTTAGGACTTCCAGGGTAACAAATGGCAATGCTGTAGCCAATGAAGTTTTAACTGAGGCTCGGCTATTGCCATTACCCAGCCATGACTAGAGCTTTTAGCTCAATAACACCCATCCACACAGATTTTCTTCATTCAGATGACGGGATAAAGAGTCAAGGACTCAGTTCATCGCAAAGTTCTTATAAGAACTTTAAGAAACTCATAGGAATCGACCGTGAGATGCGGTGATTAATACCCTTGGAGAGTAATGGATGGCAATGCTGTAGTCAATGAAGTTCTAACTGAGGCTCGGCTATTGCTGTTGCTCTCCTGCCATGATCAGAGCTTTAATAGCTCAATAACACCCTAACCCTACACTGTCCTCTACAGATAACGGGGAAGATGAAAAGCGTTCTTGTTTCTCCACTTTAAGCCAGTCCTTATAAGGATAAAACTCGCAGGTGTCATGCTAATTTAGAATGACGATATTGCAATCAAAATCTTTATTTATTTATTTATATAAGACGTATAATTCTGGTTTTTGTTTGTTTATACTGTTTCAAGAAAAATATTAGCGATTATTCACTGTCCGAGTTCGTTTTTCCTCTAAGTTCAATTCATTACGTGTCAATATTTACATATTTCAATAATGATAATGAGTTATGCTGTTCCTTATCTTGAATACATCATACTTAAGTCACTATTTCTTCGATTCCCACACCAATCAAAGGACATTTATTGACCGAAAGGGTATAGTTGGAATAAAATATTACACGATATACTTTATTCTGGTGCGTGCAACAAGTATCGGGTTTGTAACTCAATAACATGAACATTGTAGAGCAAGATCTGTCAGCCCTGACAAAGTAGGTTACATCCATCCATTGTGTGCAGATTAGGTTTAAATATGCCCCCTGTACTTTCAAAGCTGTTAGCCAATCTTTTATATATAATATCACATATCCTGGGTTATGATAAATCTTTCTCATTTATATGCATTAGCTTTTGACGAAAACTTCATATTAAGCACATAAATTCTATTTAAAAAAACGCCTAAAATTGTAGCATGCTTATTTTCTAAATCAGTAATTCTTTTTTATGTTATATATATATATATATATATATATATATATATATATATATATATATATGGGAGAACTTTAATGACTGATACCGAGAGAAAAAAAGATGACATGGTATATTTGAAAAGATATTACTAGTTTCGTTGAATAGATCAACATCCTCAGGTATCATCACAATCAAAGAAGTATATAAAAAATTACAGAGACTTAAAATTGTAATAACAGAACAAGTATAAAAAGACAGTAGCGTGTTTGAAAACAAAAAGCGAGCTTGAGTTCCAAACAAACGTATACTACGCGCTGTCGCGAGTGCGCCAGTACTGAACAGAATCAACGTGTGCGTCAGAGAGATTGTAACTCAGGCTGTTGTTGATATGAGAGGAATCCAGAGAAATTTCCCTGGATTCAACAATCTTTCTTTCGAGTTCATGCACACATGGATGTTCGAAGTTTGAGTCCAGTTTACAATGTGTTGGCTGCCTTCGTCTGAGTTTACTGAAAAGAGAACGTGGCTAGAGAGAACGCTAGCTCTAGTCCTGTTGTAGGAGATATCTCTAAAGTTATATTACGTAATATTATAGGAGATATCATTAAAGTTCTCCCATAATATTCCAACCGAGAAAAGATGAATTCCCATATATATATATGTTGATAATGATGACGACGACTTACAAATTTCAGGTGGAAATTGTGGCAAATAAAGCATATTAATATTTTTCCTTGAGTATATAAGCAGTCTAGGAATAACGCTGTTGAAATACGTATTCTTGTGTGTGTTATCCTGACCGATTTTCCAGGTTGACCTTTGAAATTCGCTAAATGGATGAAGATATTGACATCGACATCCCACGTCCTCTCATTCTTTGCTTTTATTATAAGGAAATTATTCTAAAATATAAAAACTGTGTACTTGATATTTTTTTCAAATAATTATGCAAAACACATTAAATGCGTTCAAATTTTAAAAAAATCATGAAATATAATACAGTTGTCACTTTTAATTATTATAATATTTAGGAAATAATTTTACACAATGAAAAGCCTCAATGTAAAGTGACGTAGCAAGATGTTTGCCACTCGAAACCGATTACAATGATGGTATGTATAGACACGACTTCCGAAATCTTAAGTAATGTTTGTACACAACAATGAATATAGGTAGAAGTGTGGTTTCTTTGTATGACTATTTTTATCCGTTAGTTGCGAGCATAAAAGCACTCACATTGATTACAAGACTTCTGTAGAAAAGCTTTCTTCTTTCAGTTAAGCTGGAAAGTTCGATGAATATAAGCGGAAATACAAACGTGATTAGAAAGATGAGCGATCTAACAAGAAAACGGTATTCAAATATTTTTATGCATCGAAGAATGAGAGATCTTTCTGAATGACACTTTTATCGAGAAAATGAAAACATTGAAAAATACCAGCTATATAATTTGAGTCTCAGAACAGGGAAGATTCGACAGGAGTGGAAAGAATGTATGGTAATCCCATTGCATTAAGGGGGTTGCAAAGACTGATGTATCCAACTATCGACCAATTAACACCTCAGGTGGTAAAGATCTTGTAAAAGTTGGTTAGGGCTCGCATTCAGAAATGGGTTCACAGAGAATCTCTACTTCGCAATGAACAGCATGGGTTTATTAAGGGAAGGTCATGTTTTAGCAACTTGCTCACATTCTATAATAATGCTAGCATTGAGCTAAACAAGGGAAATGGATACACCATGATACTTTTGGATTTTTCTAAGGCTATCTTTTGGCAGAATACAGCATCGAAGTCTGTTGCATAAATTGGAGAAAATGGGTTTGGGTTATAGAATATTAGTGTGGATAAGAGGATGGCTAACTGACAGATATCAAAATGTGATATATGGGGGGATGTGAGTCTGCAAGATTTAAGGTAACAAGTGGTGTACCACAAGGATCAGTCCTTGGTCCACTGTTATGCAATTTGAATATTAACGATATCGGAAAGGATTTGTCGGGTAACACATTATCTATTTTCTGATGATGCAAAGATCGGTAGGGTAATCAGGAATGCTGCTGATTGCAATACTGGCAGAATGATTTGAACAGGCGGCAAGTCAGCAAATGTAAAGTAATGCGCTTTGGCGTAATTATATATCCAATGTCGTATTGTATTGGTGGGATTATGCTTGAGGAAACTGATCAGGCTAGGGATCGTGGAATGTTATTAGATAGGAAGTTGAGGTTCAGGGACAATGTAGCAAAGATTATAAATACAATTCAAAAGATAATTGCAATACTGAAACAAACGTTCACATGTTACTTTGCCTCTTTACAAGGCCTTCATAAGACTTCACTTAGCTTATTGTGCGCAGATCGTCTGGTCTCCTGGTTTCCGTTGTGATTTTTGATATATTGGAGAGAGTGCAAAGGAAAGTGTTAAAAATGATATCAGGATTATGGAATATGATTTTGAAGACAGATTGGGAATTTGTAGACTGCAGACACGAGAAAACACGAGAAAGATGGGTGATATGATTGAGACTTACAAACTTCTCAATGGGTAATGCAAGATTTCAATTGATGGAATTTTTCAACTTATGGAAGGCGGGGAAAGGACGCGAGGGCATCCTTGGAAGCTGAGCATGAATGCCGCTAAGAAGGGAGTGAGGGCTAAATTTTTCTCTTATAGGGTGGTGCGTGATTGGAATGGATTGCCATTGGATGTTGTGAGTGCAAGCAGTGTGAATGAATTCAAGAATAAGTATGATAGCTGGTGTGTGTAGTATGTGGCCTCCCTCGATGAGTCTCTGACTCTCTGGAGGTCTCTCTTAATAATAATAATAATAATAATAATAATAATACTTCATTCCTAGAAATTGATATCAAATTACCATTCTGGATATGATCTCGTTGAAATGGACAGGAAATGTAACAACAGTAACTGACTAGTATCCATTGTTTTCGACTTTAAAGTCGGAACATCAAGACGACAAAAAGAAATTTCTTTTCCGTATGTCAGCAATAGCAAGTTTGTTCGAAATGTAATTGTTCTCCTTGAACAGAAGACAACTGGATACGTTATATATATATAGTAGACGAATTTAACTTTCAGGGATTTTCAATGATCTGGAATTGTCTGGTGCAAGAAGAATTCCATTCATTTAAAATGCTGTGAATGTGATTACCTAACGAAATAAGCCAACAAGATAATCAAATATAAAGAACCGGATCGAATCTAGCCAGATATATTTAAACGCCAACAGAGTAGCACCTTTTCACTTTAACTTTTTAATTCTTAAATAATTCACAAACTCTCTGCTGTAGACCAAATAAGGAACTTTTCAAATATTATTTCAAGCGTACGATTATCGGGGTGTTAGTCTCGCACCGAATGATCAAATTCATCCAATATCAAAATTAATATATTTTTTGATTAATAAAATGTTTATTAGATTATGTTATACCCGTGTGCCTTCAGAAAGATTATAAATTCGATTTTAGTGGCTAACTTCAGGAACTTTTTTTTCCCTCGGCCATTTTCAGTCGGTCACCGAGTTGGTAAATAGCTGGTACAGGCAAGTATGGTTTTTTCCTTTAGAAAAAAAAAAAAAAAATCAGATTCCTTGTTTCTTCATGACGACACACTTCATTGATGTGCTGTAGGTTTTACAACCTGTTCAGTTTCTGATCAGAATAAAAAACATACATAAAAATAATAAATAATGAATTATGACAGTTATTTCAAATGACATATTAAGATCATACAATATAATAAAGTGATGAATTGGTTCGGTTTTAATTATTTAAAGTTGCATAAATATAAATAACGGCTTATCTCACGCAATTTAATTCTTTCAAGTAAACTCACAGTATACCAATATGTCGTGAAGTACTTCACACAATTAAAGTTATCTAAATAAAAACTTATTTCACACAATTATTTAAAGTTACATTTTGATGAAATATAAATATAAGGTGCCCTAAAGTTCATTAGAATGTTTTTAAATTATTAATAATTTTAACGATTATCCATGGATCTTTAATTAAATTAAAATTGCATATTGATCATAGTTACAGCGGACTAAATTATTTTTTATTTTAAATTACCTTTAGCTTCTTCTTTAAAAATATATATTACTTATTCATTTATTACTGACAGTTTTCTAGAAATTATAAAGTATTTACGAGATGCTAGCATTCACGAAAATTTACTGTTTTCCACCAAGATGGCGGAAAGATCGTCCTCCCTCTCCAACCAACTAGTTGTGGCCACGAATCCCACTTTGATATGGGTATTTGTGAATGTCTATAAATGAGAGGTGGTTTTTTGCAGCTTGGTGTGAACCGACTGTTCTGTTTATTTGGGGCTTGGAAAATTACCGTGTTTGTTCTAGAGAAGGGTCTCTCTCTCTCTCTCCCCCTTTCTCTCTCTCTCTCTCTCTCTCTCTCTCTCTCTCTCTCTCTCTCACACACACACACACACACACACACACACAACATATTTTCTTCGTTATTTGTCGTCATAACATGGTTTATTATTTCCCTAAATGTCCTCATTTGTGATATGCTCCAGTGCAAAACTGGCATTTTATAAATAATAGATGCTGTGATCGTTTTCCCTATTAAATGCAAATATCATTCTGATGAAAAGGGACTGTTGATGCATATTTCATAACCTGCATTAATATGACTTATACGTGGCCAGCTTAAGAAACTTAAACTGTCTTAGAGATCCGTCTTGGAAGTTAAACTCCAAAAACAAAAAGAGTAAAACGGTGCTATTGAAATCCATACGAATTGTCTTCAAAACAGCGTTCTCTCTCTCTCTCTCTCTCTCTCTCTCTCTCTCTCTCTCTCTCTAATTTGAAAGCGATTTGCATTCATTAAATTAGAATTGTATTATATGATTCTTTTTCTATTGCTTATTCTTAAGAATAGCTTAAGAATAAGCTATTGCTGAATTTTGGAGATAAGTTTTCTATAAGAATTTCTATAATAATATTTTTATAAGAATTCTGTCGAAGAGTGCTCTAACGCAAGTTACATAGCTGATGTAATGCTTTTAACCATTCATAATTTTGCCTTACAGGCAAAAGAGCCCCAGTTCGATCCTGGACGGAATCAATTATTTTATTATTATTTAAAAAAATTAATTGTGAATTTTAATATATTCTTTAATTCCAACTTTATCTCTTTATTATTATTATTATTATGCTAGCACCGCCATAGAGTCCGAAGACATCACGAGAGACTCACACTAACCTTTATTCAGCACGCCTACACATCTCTCCTTAAACTGATTCCCTGACGTAGTCCTCACGACTGCCAGTTTTTACAAACCATTAAAGTGCTAAGCTGATGTAATTCATTATTCTCTCCCATCTTGTCATGTACCGAAAAGTTTATTTTGCATCACTCCTTATAAAATTCGTTTAATAACTTATATTTCCATCATACTCCCTCTTTCTCCCCTAGTTAACTTATGCAACCCATAAACCCTCAATCTGTCCTCTAGAGAGCATACCACAGGCCAATCACTATCTTTATCACTCGCCACTGGACGCTCTTTACTAATTCCTCATCTCTAAGAGACAAAGGCGACCAAGTGTGTGCGTGCGTGAGTGCGTGTGTGTGTGTGTGTGTGCAGAACAGTTAAGTTTCACCAACATCAAAGCCTTATAAAGGAGGATAATAACTACCTGTCTCTTCTTGTTTGTGTTCTTCAACATCCTTTGATTTGTTTTGTCCACCTCTGAACATCAACTTCCTGTCCACCATCACGCCCAAATTTTTATCCTCTTCAATTTCCTGCAGTCCAGTCCTAAGTTACGTCAATGTAACTAAGAACAATATAATATAATATAACCCTTATTCAAATTAAGTGGATATTGAATCCAACATTATTTCAAAGCCGAATAGAGAAACTACAAGAGTTTCGTGCCGAATATAGAAACTATAAAAGTTTCGGCGGATCCAAGAGTAAGCAAATCTTTCATGACAGGGACAACTCGTACTAAAGGTGGAGCAAGATCCGATCACCATCCTTAGTATTTCCCATGATGTAAAACACATCTCCTAGCGGATATGTATGATGTTATACATTATGGGGGGGGGGGTCACTATCCAAACCGGTTTCGACCTTTTTTGTGGTCTCGTCAGTGGAAGCCAGACCCAGATGTAAATATAAATACTCAGGTTATAGTGATGCAGAGCTTATACTTTACATACGAGTTGTTAAAAAAAGGTGTCACGTCACAAAAGGCACCAAGAATTACTGAAATAAGAAAGTCAAAAGGCTTCACTTCGGCGATGCACAAATATTCAAATTAAGAGGATTAAGGATAGTAATCAGAAGAGAAGAATTAAGGATGGTGATCGGAGCTTGCCCCACCTTCACTACGAGTTGCCCCTGTCATGAAAGGTTTGCTTATGCTTGGATCCGCCGAAACTTTTATAGTTTCTATATTCGGCACGAAATTCTTGTAGTTTCTCTATTCGGCTTTGAAATAATGTTGGATTCAATATCCACTTAATTTGAATAATTGTGCATCGCCGAAGTGAAGCCTTTTGGCTCTCTTATTTCAATAACCCTTATATTTTGCCCATGCTGTTAGCCTGTCAATCACCAATATTAACTGTTTCCCCCTCCTTAGTTTGCATTATTGTCAAAAAATGGTATATTCTCCCATAAACATTCCTTGTCGTTAATGCACAAATTAAATAGCAGTACAGAGTCCTGAGTGGATCACTGGTTGCCTACATTCTTCTAGATTCTATTCACCAGCTTCATATCCATCCGCATCTCTTTCTACAGTGTTTTGTGACGTATCCTATCAAATACCTTCGGAGTCCTACCTTAGTAAATTACTAAGGTAGGACCTCCCTTTCAAAACTGTGCTGCCCACCACATGTATCATATTCCTATCTAACCATTCCTGAATGAGATTTAAACAACTTTTCCAGTACTTTAATCACTATTCCTGAGACACTCGGTCTGTAATTTTCTAATTCTGTCTTTAGACCCTCCTTTATGTAATAGAACTATTTTGCAGTGCAGTGTCTTTTTTCTGACAATTTAGTATTACGATGCACACCAAGACATACATGCACTTCATAAAACTAATTTTATTACTTCAAACCTAATGAACGTAATTTGATTAATTCATAAACATAATAAATGAAATTTTATTAATTTTATAATCATTACGTTGCACATAAATTTACGTTGCACATATATTGTATTACATGATAAAAAATATCCATTCTTCATGAATTCAATTACCCCTAAGAATTAACGTGAAACCGACCTAATGGTTTGAAAAGCTACTTAATAAGTACAGCATGATTTTACGGTCTTTCTTTTCTAGCTGCTTTATTAAACTTCGATTTTAACTTAATACGATACCAGTGACATGTGCAAGTGTCATTCGTTCTCCATAACAACGTGATAAGCTTGTAGTGACGTATTCTCAAACACCAGACGACTGGTCTCTTCTATTGATATTTACAACAGTGCGTGCTAACTTATTGCAAACACGAACTACAGCGCCACGTTAATGGAAAGATAATATAAAAATTGTACGAGAATAAAAACAGTATTTGTCCATTTTAGCTACAGGTTTTGTTAATTTTCAAACTGCAGTTAACGTTTAAATGAAATGCAGTTTAAAATTTCAAAGGGGAATACTCATTCGGAAGTGCTCTTATTGAATTGAATAAGATTAAAAAAATATATACAGTATTTCAAACAATGAACCATAAACATATTTAAATTACACAGACCTAGCTTAAATGTGGAATCTCCATAATAAACGAGCTGGTTGTTTTTGTTCATTTGGCTCTTTGTCAACATTCTGACAAGCTGATTGCTTCCTATTGCAAGATAAAGACATTTGTTCATCATTTTATTTATGATTTATAGCCCTTTTGCTATTTTGGCAGATCTAGGTCATGATGATTAAATGAAACTGTAAATTTTCGATGAAGAAGCATTTCAAAATAAAATATAACAATTGCAAACAGGCTATTCACAGGCTATCACTCTAGAGTCTAGAGTATCATTTCGAAACCAATTTAGTTCCAAAAAATTAAAGGAGTTTATTTAATTATAACGCTTCAGATGTTAAACTGACATCTGAAGAAATTTTAAGTGTTGGTTTACAATCATAATCAAACAATATCTGAAAAAAGTATTGAAATGTTTGGGAGAAAAGTTGCCTGAAAAAAATCGATCTCTCTCTCTCTCTTTTTCTTCTTTTCTTTTTCTTTTGTCCCTCTCTTTTTTGTTCACTCTTTCCCTTCTCCTTCTCATCTTTTATGTCTATCATTCTTGTTCTTCTCTCTTTCATCTTGTATCTGTCTTTCTTCCGTCCCCACTCTCTTTCTTCTCAAATGATTTATAGCCCTTTTAGAACACCCTATCTTGAATAATATTATCTTTCGGAAGTGCTCAAAGAGTTTAGCTTGTGATTAATGAGAGCGATATCTAAGTATTGGGAATTATAAAAGTTAAAATTGAAATTACTTTATACTACTGAGGGATTTACATGTTCGGGAAATCGCGTCGTCAGCTATTACTGTTATTTGAGGTGGAAGCGACACTTAATAATGCAAATTATATTCTAATTGTAATCTATAATTGAACTGTTACAGTTTTTGCCTAAATTTTAAAAATCTAATGCATAACTTTAAACATTCGAAATCATATTGTTGCAATTCTTTTATGACAAAATGCTTTAAAAAGCCCAGATTGAGTGATCTAACATTTATTATTAAGCTTAATAATTCATAGAAATATTCAGTAGTCTGTCTTTTTACTTGGACAAAAAGTTCGAGAATGTTGATGTAATGAGTTGGTTATTAAAAATTCTTTTGAACTGCCACTCCACGCAGTGACATTAAAACATTTTCTGCCGGAAACGCGGGTTTTTCATCCCACATACAGAAAAATCGGACTTGAGAACACTGTAGACAAAAACACGGTTGGTGGAGGCGATGGGCGATTGATGGCGCTGTGTGCCCATGGTAGTAGTAGTAGTGTCGTTGTGTAGTTGGAGGATAAAATAGTCATCGCTACTCCAAATGAAGTCTTGATCATATCCAACAACATATACAAAACGAAAATCATTTAAGTAGTTTGTCATATTCATTAATTGAATTTTACGACTAAAAATTCAATTATAAAATGACTGGCTCTAATACCCGTTAATACTAAATATACAGATAGATTATGCACCAAGTAAATGGGCAGTGACAGTCCTTTAGGCATAATACGAAATAGAAGACAGGATATTCTTTTATAAATGAAATGTATTTGGGTAGATTATTTTTTCATCTCTTTTTATGGGGATTGAATATTTCTGATTAAACTACTAACATAACATAACATAACAACTTTTTTAAATAACGAAACCTGTGGTGCGTTCATAATTAGAAGAAACACACGTATAAACCACAGTGAAAATTATTTAATTGTAAATATTTCATCCTAAGTATCTTAGGGCATCATCAGTACAGTATTTAAACAAAATTAGGAATAACATACAGTTAGGGCGCATGATTACAATAGAATTTCATGAAAACGTGCATAACGTGCTAAGGTAGTAAAAAAAAAAAAAAAAAAAAAAAATGTTAATTATTTAACACAATTTTGTATGATAATTTCCCATACTTTAGGAATAGTAAGAACGTCATTGCGGTTTAGGTTTGGTCTATGTAGTAGGGCTTCAGAACTTTCTTTGTATAAACGTTCATGTTTAAATAAAGATCTATGTCAAAGTTTAGCCTTTTCCCAATGGATCCTATGGTTTGGATTTTCAATTCCGTGTTGAGAGAGGCCAAATTTCTGCGGTTTAAGAAGACGAATGTGGTCTTGATCTTCCGAGATGCGTTTCTGAACAGACCTACCTGTCTGTCCAAAGTAAGATAATTTGCATGAGCATGGAATCTCATAAACACCAGGTAACATCAAGGGTGAGAATTTGTCCTTAGCAGAAGGTAATAAGTTGTAAATTTGGTTGATAGGTTTGTAAGTAGTGGCAAAATTGTATTTCTTCATAATTTTAGAAAGACGTTCTGAGATGCCTTTAACGTAAGGTATGGGAATCCTATGCACTTCTTCCTGTCTGGTTTGATGTATGCAGAAGTGACTAATGATTTTTTGAGTTGTTTTGGGATTATATCCATTTAGGATGGCTGTATTTTTGATAACTTCTAATTCCTGGTTTAAAGATTCTTCAGAGGAGCAGAATTTGTGTGCTCTGGAAACTAGTGATTTAATAATGCCAGATTTCTGAGATGGATGATGAGCAGAAGAATTGTGAATGTAGCGACCTGAGAATGTAGGCGTGCGAAAGACGGACTACCGACAGACAGGTAGGTCTGTTCAGAAACGCATCTCGGAACATCAAGACCACATTCGTCTTCTTAAACCGCAGAAATCTGGCCTCTCTCAACACGGAATTGAAAATCCAAACCATAAGATCCATTGGGAAAAGGCTAAACTTTCACATAGATCTTTATTTAAACATGAACGTTTATACAAAGAAAGTTCTGAAGCCCTACTACACAGACCAAACCTAAACCGCAATGACGTTCTTACTATTCCTAAAGTATGGGAAATTATCATACAAAACTGTGTTAAATAATTAACATTTTTTTTTTTTTTTTTTTTTTTTTTACTACTTTAGCACGTTATGCACGTTTTCATGAGATTCTATTGTAATCATGCGCCCTAACTGTATGTTATTCCTAATTTTGTTTAAATACTGTACTGATGATGTCCTAAGATACTTAGGATGAAATATTTACAATTAAATAATTTTCACTGTGGTTTATACGTGTGTTTCTTCTAATTATAACATAACAACATCCATAAACTATGAATGGTATGTTATGAATTTTTATATTAGAATCCAGAGTTATCTCGTCTCTCTCTTTAAAACATTGAACTAAGTTACAAAAAATAACACTTATTGTTAAACTGACCATAGATTTTTAATTCGTACGTATGTTCTTACAATATTGCCTACCGGTTTCGCTAATAACTGACTAGCTTTCTCAAGGCTTGCACTGTACAAAAAAATGGTGAATGCAAAAAAGGTTTAAGAATACAAAAAAAAACAAAAACGTTAGTACCTGTTAGGTAGCTAAGGTAAACGTTCGCGTGTCATTTCTACTCAGTATCATGAACACGCGTTACATGCAAACGTGTAATATGATTATTCGATACTGTAGTTCTGTTGAACTGAGGGAATTAATTAGATTTTTCCATGTATCGTTCAGTATGGCCCCTTGATTTCTGTTTAGGTTGCTGCTTGTACGCAGCACTACTGCTGCTTCTTTAAATAATCGATGTCTGTAATCTTCGTCTACGTAGGGCATAGAGCTGTTATTACAGTCTATAGTGTGGATCGAAGTTGAAAAGTGATGTGCTAACCCGGAGGTGATCGTTCTGTTGTGATTTACATCGCCAACATGTGCTTTCTGTCTTATTTCCAGGCTTCTCGAAGTCTGTCCAATGTAGGAAAGACCGCGCGTGCATGGAATATTATACATACCTGGATATTTATAAAATGGAACAGTCTTTAGGAGATCTTAGAACCTGTTTGATGCTAGTAGTTGGTTTAAATACAACCCTAATGTTATGGACCTTTAACAATGTCGCAATTTTGGTGGAAATTGAACCCATAAAGGGGATGACTGCTGTTGAAATTTGCTGGGAGACTGTTCTTTCTTGTTGGTTATCTTTGTATAGAAATTTGTTGATGATGTTTCTAGGATAACCATTTTGCGATAGTGTTATAGCGAAAGTGTTATTGAGAAAGCTAGTCAGTTACTAGCGAAATCGGTAGGCAATATTGTACGAACATACATACGAATTAAAAATCTATGGTCAGTTTAACAATAAGTCTTATATTTTGTAACATTTTACGACCAAAAACATGTATACTTGAACTAAGTTTTTAATCCTCTTATTGGATCTTCTTTTAATCCTAAACTGAAAAGGAGATGAAACACACAACAAATGCTTAAAACGTCTCATTTTCAAAAGTTAAATTCCAGTAAATCTCTACCCTAGCATGTGAAATCTAGGATAAGTGTAGGTTGCACGTTTATCACCCATTTGTGCCACAAATGAGATAGGGAGTAGATACGAGTAATCCTGCCCTAGAGACAAAACACAGAGCATTTTTCATGCGAGATGAGCCCTCTAATAAGAAGGCGGTGGTCTTTTGCATCTAGCGATAAAATTCATCTACTACCTATAGCATTCATGCCACATCCCATTTCAGTTTTCATGCTCGAGTAGCCGTCAGCATTCCGTGGGATTCAAACCCACATTCTGTTGATTAAAGATCCCTACCAAGTAGGCTAGCTGATAAGCTGATATTGAACCTGTTAGCAGTTTTAGTTAATACCTATAAACATCTTTTCAGTGCCTTCAGTGCATTTAAATTGTAATTCCAACCAGTGGTTTCCATAGTATCATACTATCATCGTGGGATTTTTCCTTTTTCACAATTTAAGTCTACCATGAAAGATTTTAACTGTATAATTCTATCCATCATCACAGGTGTATTGTCAGTGTTCTGGTGTTGTCATCCCACAGTCCTACATAGTATTGTAATATTTAACATTCGTGTGAGAGTGGTTGATTCGTCAGAATTTTTTTAAATAACTTCCACATATGAAAGGATGAAAAATCGATACTAAATTAATGTAGTGTGTGGAAGAGGATTCAAAAGAAATTATTCTGTTAACATTCTTTTCAGACTTGAAGAATGTGGCCTCTGAGGTATACGTTATGAGGACGGCCGTTCCAGAGAACGAAGGGAGAAGGAATGAGAGATGAATGTGAGTAGCAGACTCTGTGAGTCAGCAATCCAACTACAAAATGATGTTGGACAGTATTTCTCTAATTATTATGGGTTTAGCAGAAATGAGAGAAATGACGAATGTCAGTTCTGTTGGAAGTATTTTTAGAAGAGACACAATGCGGGAACTGAACGTCTGTAAAAAAGTGGCTGGAGAGAGTAACTGCATCCTTCTGAACATCATCCATAATTTTTTAGAGGTTTTAAGTAAACCACCTGAAATGTGAGAGTAGTATTCAAGGTCGGGCGGATTTGGGATTTTTACCAAGTAAGTAATTGAAAAGTAACTTTTTTTGAGTGGAATATTATTCCGAGATTTTGGAAGCAGATGATACTATAAAAGTGATGTATCCAGGCTAGAGGTAAGTGTGACCGAGAAGAAAGAAATAGAGAGAGAGAAAAATAGAAGGGGGAGGAGATCTGGTCTTGACTGAGCAGAGTTAAGAGAAGACTGTCCGCGCTGTTAGCCTAGTGGCTTTGCGCTTCGCAACCATATGCCTGGGGAAGGAGTGTCCTGGATTCGATTCCCATCGCCGACGTGAGGAGCTCAAGGATCTTCCTCAGCCATAGCCAAGTTAGTCGGTCTTGGGCGTGGACAGCAGGGTTTTTCCCCCAGTTTATCTGTGGGTTTTTCATCCCGCAAGCAGGCAAACCGGCCCAGTAAACACACACGGATCTACAGCCATAAATACTTAACTCCCCATAAGGGGGCTCAACTCTCCCCAATAGGGACGGGGGGGGGAAGAAAAGGGAGGAACTCCATATGAATAAATAAAAGAGAAGATTGTCGTATGATTATGAGGAATGAAGTGTGCTATCATCAGCAAAACAGTAAACACGGCTTGAAGTCGGTGAGTGAATGTCATTTCTGTGTAAAAAGAAGTGGATGGAATATCAGAGTCCTTGGGAACTCCTGCATTAGTAAACAAATCTGAAGATACAACACTGTCCACTATTATCATGGATTTAGCAGAAATGAGAGAAATGACGAATGTCAGTTCTGTTGGAAATATTTGTAGAAGAAGCACAATGCGGAGCGACTTGAGAGAAAACTGGCAATCCAGGTATATGGAGAGGAAGGCAGACCATAAAACTGCAATTTGCTAAGAAGTCTGCACTGCCAAACGTATTACATAACCTGAAAATGCTGAGGGTTACAGCGCAGTTTTATTCAAACCTTTCCATGGCACGTTTCTAGAGTGGGTGATGTAAGTGAGGAGGGTGCTGTGGATCTTGATCGGCAGAATCCACATTGGTGATTACTGATTAGATTATAGTTCTCCAGGCGTCAAGGAAATTGAGCAATAGCTCAATAGTAAACACTTAGATCATTACACACACACACACACACACACACACACACACATACACACACAAATGAGCTCTTCTAATTTGATCTTAAATGAACATTTAATATTATTCTACAGTCCTATATCGAAATTCTTTTTTGTATTCTTCGTAAATAAGTGTTGCACTATGTGTAGAATAAAATGTAAAAAGTAGTATATAATAAAACTAATCAAAATTTAAAAACAAAATCCTCAACCTGTATTAATATACTATGGAATTTTAGTGGATGGATGCCACATTTTCGAAAGAAAAAAAACGTTATTGAGTGCTTCACTCTAAATATGGGAACAGTATTCTATTGTAAGACGAGGTTTGGATTTGTACAATGTAAAAAGTTACTCAATAGGAAAACAGTACTATTAGAGAAAGAGGCGGCAACTTTTATTGGATACTATTCATACGACGCGTTCGTGTCAGGAAAAGCTGGGCGAAGAAGTGGTCTGATTATTTCTAAGGATAGATTATTATCAAAGATAACAGGAGGTAACAGAAGAATCTTGTATATGAAGCAAAATAGGATTTCCATTATTTCTATAAAAACTGAATGCATGGTCTTCTCTTTATTGGAGTTCGCACGGAGATTTTCCTTTGGAGCAGTACAAAATTTTCCAGATGAGGAGGAATCGGGTATTCTGTCGTTAGAAAACTATGAACAGCATTTGATGGCGATCTTTGATGTAGAAGAGGAACAGAACATGAGAGAAAAACAGATCCTAGGGCACTGCTTCATCGGTAGAGAAGCCTGCAATGAGCACCAATAATATATTTAATTAAGTGGCTGCATTCAATTTAAAAAATCATAAAATCATAGAAGTAAGTTTCTACAACTTATCACATGTTTTGAAAATATCAAGGCTACTGATTTTATTTCTCGGAACATTTTATGGCCGGTGTCCACAAGTGTGTAATGTAAGCAAGTAGATCGAGTGTATTGGATCTGTATTGGCGATTGTTGATTAGTTTAGGTTGGCAAGTGGTGAAGAACATGGCTATCGATTACTTTCGAGAAGATTGAACTGATAGCTGATGGATGAGAGTCTGATGGAAGACATGGTAGACGTGTATTTCTCTCTCTCTCTCTTTCAGAAATGGACACATCATACATCTATGTAAGATGTATATCTATGTAAGATATATATATATATATATATATATATATATATATATATATATATATATATATATATATATATATATATACAGTATATATATATATATATATATATATATATATATATATATATATATATATCTATATATATATATATATATATATATATAGCAAAAGAATAAGGATTAGTATAGATTTTAGCACAAGTGGAAAACAAAAGGTATTTAATGTCGAAAGTCTTTTATTGATTCTTCTTAACTAAGGCTCAAAAATGTTCCTTCTTTCTTGATGTGTTTTTCTTCTTATTTTGCAATTATTGGGAGCATCTACATATGCAAAGCGGATAACTAGGGGTTTGGTTGTAAGCAGGTATGATATGCTGTACTTTTGTTGAATTGACTTGGCGCACGTTAGCTTCACCAAATAATGAGAAAGACCGAAACAATGTTTAGGGTGAGGAATGAAAGTTTCCACTCTGATATCTCCTGATTTATTTAGCATTCGACACTAAAATACTAAACTTTTCCATGAATGCATGTCCTACAGTTTCCATGAATACTAGATCTGTCATCTTTCTCGTTATACTTAATTGTTGTACTGAATTCGAATCAAGGTTTCTTCCAATCAAACAGCACGCGAGAGAAATATATAACTGCTTTTCAATACAAAAGGAGTGATTTAATCTGGCTCACAAGGAATTCGCAGGATTTTCTCTTCCAGAAGAGCTTGCATAGGACAAATGACGAATATTTGGATCTGTAAAGGGAGAGAGAAACCTTTATAGAGACTTGTTTAAAGATGGAATAGATTTCTTCCCCGAGACTTTGATTTTTCATCCGGTAAAAGAGGTAAACCAAGGAGAATACACTTAACAGACATAAAACAAAATTCCACACATGAAATCCTACTTTACTCCACGAAACAGAATAACTTCGAAGAATATCCGGAGTTTACACACATGCACGTACTTTCATTGTGGCCACTTCGGTGTGACAAAAAGTAACGCCAAGAACTGTTTCTGCCACTGAGCACTTTTTCCCCAGAACAAATTTTTCTGGTTGTGCGAGTACCTCGACAGCTGTTGAAATATAACTGCATACATGTATTGGCAATATTTATTAGATGTTAATGGAAAAGAAAACGCAAAATTGTCATCATTCAGAAGAATTCGTTGATATAAAAGTTGATCATCTGACTTCATTTTTAAGAAACTACTGATTACTTTACACTTTCACAGTGTAAATAAAAGACCTCTCGCAATTTTAATATTGCCCTTGGTACGTGTGAATCGTCTCAGAACTTTCTTATTATCCTTAATGAACCAAATCCATGCATCTTTACTTAGACCAGTGTTTTCCAACGTGGAACGTACGCCCCGCAGTTGGGAAACACTGCACGGGGCAATTTGAAAAGTTTTTTTTTTTTTTTGGGGGGGGGCAATTAGAAAATGATGTTGCATTCGTCACCTCATCACCAATATACTAAAAAAAAAAAAAAAAACTCACCATTGTCGGCGATAAATTGTCCATATTGAAACCCTGACTTTCCGAGAAAAAAAAAGCTGACATCACTAGTACAGCAGTCAGCATAAATACCGTATCAAGAAGAACTCTCAGAAAAGCAAAATGATGAATCTATTAGAACTTTATTCAAATTTATACAATGGCATGGCTTTCTGACGAGACAGAAACGAAATACCGAAATTCAACTAGTTTTGTAAAAAAAAAAAAAAAAAAATACTGTTGCCCTTCCCGTCGTCATATTTAGTTGAATGTGGCTTTAGTGCTGTAAATGACTTGCTACTAAACAAAAGAAATCATCTGGATATCACAAATCATGGGGATGTGAGATTGAAAATGACTCAATTAGTACCTCAAATAAAAACTCTTTGCAGCAGACATCAAGCTCAAGGATCGCATTAACTTGGATTTTATTTTCCCGAGTTCAGTTCGATTTATGTTTTATAATATACAAAGTGTAATATAAAATTTATATTCATTGAAGAAAGTCAAATTAAAAACAGTTTTACCTATGTTCCCTTTTTATTTAAAGTACATATTTATATTACACTTTTTCAGAACTTGGATGACTATTATGCTAGAAGGGGGGGGGCATCAAAATCTTTGAGGCGTTGAGGTGAGTCATGATCCAAAAAACGTTGGGAAACACTGACTTAGACGTAACTTGGATAAGGAAAACAGAATCACTTTCCTATTCTGCTTATCAGCATCCTCATTACCATATCAGCTCTTTTTGTCGTCTTGACCACTTTGTGAAACACCTTAAAAGTCAATTCTCTGTTCTGTTAATCCTACGCTATCAAATGTCTCCGCTACCTTGTGCATAAATCCCACAGAATATAAAATGCCAACTCCAATACTGATTTCCAAAATACTCTTTAACATTTATGTACACATTAAACCATGAATCTGTTTCTTCTGTTCACTCTACTGGCTGTTTCGATCTCTTTAAAAAGACTACAAATAGTCTTTTTAGAGAGATCGAAACAATCAAATTCATTCTTAACAAATATGAAAATGGTCCGATTGATGCTTTGGGAATATTATTCTTATAAGGGTAGTACCATTAATTATCATACTAATTGGACTTGGAACAATTTTTGAAATATGTACGTAGACATACGAAGGGTCTGGAAAGTTCTGATAAACATCTAGAACAAAAATGGTATTAAAGCAACTGATATAACCACAAGAAAGAACATACGGGGATATAAGAATAAAATAACATACGTTACCTTCATAACTCTGCTACTAGTATGTTTTTTTCGTGGTTATATCAGTTGCTTTAATATCATTTTTGTTCTAGATGTTTATCAGAACTTTCCAGCCCCCCCCCTCCCCTCGTAGCTTTGTTTACCGAATTTGTTATTAAAATACTACGATGGAAACTAAACTTGAAATTACCCTTCTGAGGCTAACATGGAGTTCCAAAGAGCAAATTCTAATAAAATTTATCTGACCAGAGCGCCGATTATTATTATTATTATCATTATTATACGCCTTCAACCAGGCGATTTAGATCTATCTAGTATAACAACGGCATAAACTCTGTAATTTCTCAAATTTATGCTTTGTAACTTTACAGTATGTGGAAGTACTTAAAAAATATGTTTCCTCTCGCTTTTGTGAGAGGAAAACAGGACCATCTAGAAGAAAATCAATCCGACAGTCCTTGACCGACTTCAGCGCTGGAAAAATAAATAAATAAATAAATAAAAGTAAATAAAAGAACAGCGGTAAACCATGTACCGGGTAATAATCACCACAATGTCAAGAGATACACACACAACACGAGATTCACTATTCCCACATAGAGACAGGTTTGTTTATATTCACAGCCTATTTTTTTTACTATATTTTTTAATTATAGGATACGATGTGCAGTTATCTTCCATTACATCTTATTATACATATCATGTACATATGGTAGAGCCACCATGGTCTTCCAACCTTTGTTTCTGAAACGGTTATTTAATATGGAGACCACTACATCATGCCTCCGCACCCGGACACCATGTGTGCGGAAGCATCACTGGGCGATATGATTCAAAGTTTCGCTGTCGGGTGTTGTCTCTGCCCCATCCGTCTGTGCGGGTCCTAGTGGACAGGGCGTTGATTCTAGTCCTCAACAGATCAATGAATTCGTGACCTGGTAGCATCCTGGTGCCGTTCCTTACCCACTGATGTTGAGGGGCTCCAGGTGCGACTCTGTTAGCGGGGCACCATCCACAAAGTTGTGGAGCAGAGATGCCAACATTTTGCGCTCTGCTAGCTCAGTCACAATTAGGGAGCCCTGATACTGGGTCCAACCCTTGGTACGCCTAAAGCCTTCTTGTAATATAGGACTAATGAAGGTCTCCCTACAGATTGGGAGGAGGATGACTCAAGCTTGGCTAATCTATTAAGCCTTAGGCGAGAAACAAGCCACCTGAACGACGAGACTCTGAGTCCACCATCCTTCACCCTCGGATGAAAATATGCGATCGGGTGTCCAGTGGCAATCGGAGCCACGATCTAACGGAAGAGCGGCAGCCCTATCCATTCGGGACAGTACCGAAACATACGTCCTGCCCAGTACCAATTTATGGAAAAGCGGGACAGTAAATAATAGGATAGAATAAAGAGCCTCTTCTGGGCTTAAGAGGAGCCTTCCTCAAAGATGTAAGTCCAACTTATAAGGCTGAAGGGACAGAAGACCTCCCCTTTGGAGTGAACACGATACCTAGGTATCTCCACTCCTCTAGGATGGTCAAAGGATTCAACGCCTCCCGTGCAGGGAAAATTCTATTCTCGACTTGTAGCTTCTTGTCGTGGTCCTAAGGGAGAAGGGCTAGTGAGCAAGACTTCTCAGCATTAATCTTTAAGCCTCTAACATGAAAGAAGTCAACTGCCCGGTCGAAGAGCTACTGCAAGCCTATCTTAGTGGAGGTTACGAGAATGAGGTCGTCTGCAAAGGCCATAGCATTAAAGGAAGAAGCACCTAGAGAGTAACCAATATGGTTAGGAAGGGAGCGAAGAAACTCACCTATGAAGCTATTAAAGAAGAGAGGAGAAAGAGGATCTCCCTGACGTACGCCCCATACTGCGGGAATCGAGGTCGCCCGGGCTGGCTCCTGTCGCGATAGTTATAGAGCTACCAGAGTAAAGCTCTAAGATATGGGATAGAAATGGTTCTGGACATCCGGCAGTGGATAGAGCTCGAAGGACAGCAGAAAGGGAGACGCTATCAAAGGCCTTCTGAAGGTCCAGTGACGCCATATAGAGAGGCATCAGTCGACGTCGGGAATGAGAGAGGAAGGAGGAAAGAAGATGGATGTTCTCGTCACAGCCATCCGAAGGAAGAAAGGCTCTCTGCCGATAATCATGTTAGATGAACGTTTGCAATCTTTGAACCAAACCTTATGAAAACGTCGCAGGAGGACAGGAGAGATGGTGATTGGCATATTCGACTGCAGTGGATGAAGTTTCTTTCTTAGGAATATATATTGTCTTGGATGCATTAAAATAAGGCGGGATGACTTTGGTGGAGAGAAGAACATCTAGTAGGTCCTGTAGAATGAGTAGTGGAACCTTGCGTAGCCTAGAAGCGGTGAAACCATCTGGTCCCGAGGCAGATGCTGTAGGTGGGAAAGCTGATTTAATTTCTTCTAGAGATGTCGGGCTATATGAGTCTGATGTAGGGGTGGATCGCAGTATCATGGGCTCGTTACAGTCTTGGAGTGTGGAGGCAGAGTGGAGAAGATAGAGCTCCAATACTTCACGAACTCTTCATGTTGCGTTGCTCGTCCAGAGGTAGAGGGGAAGCGCCGTCTAGGATAGCTTTAGCGCATATCCCTCTGTTTTTCTTGTAGAGGGCCTACATCTCTGCGTAGGCCATCTTCCTCTGTTTTCTTTTGGACACTATATTCATAGGGCGGGGCTCTTGATGCTCCGAGAATTCTTTCTTGAGGTATTTTTCCAACTTATGGGAGACATCCGCTCAGAAAGATGGGCACAGATGACGGATTTAAGAGCCTCATGGCCACAGCTTGGAAGAAGAGGATAATGGAGGGATGTAGCGAAACGGGAGATCAGAGCCTCTTGTGCCTGATCGAGTTGCCGTTCATTGACTTGCTGGTCCAGGGATGGAGAAGATGAGACGGGAGGTACGGAGATATTACCCATCCCATCCTGTGATGTTGGATGTTCTGCCATCTCCCGGACTAAAAGTTTATAACTAGCCTTCCGCCTGTGGCATTTAATGGCATCACATGTTCTATAAAGGAGCACCTCTGCCATGGCCTCAAACAAACGAGAGCCAGAAGAACACACGCAATTCACAGACATAACATAATGGCTTCACTTTAAAATCTTGCGCTAATTTATCCGATCTTGCATTCTAATTCCACCAACTTTTCTCAGCCATGAACCCAAACTGCACTGTTATTTCATTCCGCTGCTTTGGAGCCGTCTTATCCTCTTTGGTGTAATGAATATTATTAGTGTTATAGTAATTAAAGATATTTTTGGAAAGGGATGCATTTTCTAGTTTCGTTAACGGCTACATTCCGTGCAATTCTTTTCATTTTGTAATAAACAGTATAGCGATAGCTGTGCCAGTATCAAAGTATAGTCTAGTCATGATATCGTATTAATGGACAAAATCAATTCAGTTCCTATCCACTTGTGTTGCTTTCTACAACTAGAATACGACGGTATCCTAACGACATTTCAGTGCACCGACGAATACCTTCATACTCCCATTTACAAAATCGATATACAGATGTAACAGGTTATTTTAAAGCTTATCGATAGCTACCAATGTGTTCTGTCATCTGGCGTCGAGAGTCTAAAGTCGAACAATGTTCTTTGCACACGCGATTGCTCTCAGGAAATAAAACACTTAAGCCTAAAGTGAATTTGAAATCTGTTCCTATATATTCCTGATTGTTTTTATCGAATCTGTTGTTTTGAATATTTCCAGTAGATGCGTACTTATGATATGTATTTATTTATTATGAAATTATTGAGAAATACGCTTGAAAAAAAAAAAAAAAAAAGATTGAGAAACCGTAGAATGAATACTGCACATAATCGATTTCGTTTTTATTTATGTGTAGTACTCGTGCTGTATTGCCATGGCAACAATTTGTGAACATTACGTAGCTGATTGGACTTACAGTTAGCCTATTGTAAGCTGATAATGCAAGCGTTCTGCGCTTAAAATTATTTTAAATGGATATGAATTAAAAAAAAAAAACTATTTTTAAACACAAACCACTATTTTTTCTACTGTTTAAGTTAAACATGTTTTACAGGTGGGCGACTACTTGTCTGGTTTCAGTGAGATCGATGAAACTATGTCGCACTGAATTCTTTTGTCAATTGATCCGTTGATGAGAATTCGAACAACGTAGTTCCCATCTGCTATTTTCTTCTCGTTACACACAAACATCTTCAACTAATTAAATGATACGGGTTATTTATCCAACCTACGCTTTAACTGATGACCTTAACTTTAAAAGATATAGGTCCAATAGTGTTAAATGAATAGCTGCAAAGAGTATTAGGTCTGAGAAAAGTCTTCTATCAGAAAAGTATTGCGTGCGATACCTTCTAGAAACTTAAAACAATCTCTCTTAATTGCATACTTTATGCTAATATTTCCTGTAGATGGCGCCCAGAAGTTCAGAAAACGGAAGCATAAGCTATATTTCTATAAATAGAGATATAGTAAGATCAACGCATTTTTAAACTTAAATATAAAACGAAGCATCTGGAATGTAGAATCAAAAGAAAATGTAATAACAGATGAACTCTCTGAGGTCATCTAATTTTTTCTCTAAGAATTGGAACGTTGCTTTTCTTTTCTTTCTTGCACCCTCCCTTACAAAAATCCCATGGGGGTCAGGAAAAATAAATTATAAATGAACGCTATCACGATATGGGTAAAAGGAACAAAAAAAAAATTAATTCGTCGAATCAAGTTCTAATAACACATTGCACCACATTTCTGAAACCTTGCTTGGAGAGGGCGGGGGGGGGGGGGGCTGGAATGGAGTGGGTTGTTAAGCTTTATCGTCTTCTGTGTATTGCGTGCTTTCATACACATAAACACACGAGGCCAAATTGACGTTTTTAACTCACGACATTAAACACGTTATATGACTTATACTGCTCTTGGGAAAGCTCTTGTTTTCAGTGGGAAAAAAAAAAAAAAAAAAAAAAAACTGAGTAGCATTTATGTCAGCTACCTAAAACAGTTTCCGACTACGAAGGGCGAGCGATCAAACAGTTTAGCAGGTTTATTAAACCAGTGCGTATATTATTTAAAAGCACATTGTTATAAAAATTAAATTTACTCTCAAAGACCCTTATAAAGGTTCTTTGTGTTCTAGACCGACCCAGTATAATTCATAAACAATCAGCATTACAGTTGTGATAAATGAATCCAATTTGGATTTCAGTCCATTATAAGGCGTGAGAATCACTTGCTATGACTTGATTAGGAAGCTGGTCTCATACCGTGACAAGGTATCTACCTACAACGAAAGGGGGAAAAAAAGAAAGAAAAAGGAAGAGAAAAGAATACTAAACCTGTTGACCCAATCCTATAAAAACAGCAACCGCGATAAGACAAGACGTAACAGTGACTTTAATAGGTGAAATTCTTATAGACATACCGAAAATATGATTTTGACATTGTTTAATGGAGAAATGCGCACAAGGTTAAGCTTAACAATATCTAAGTCACTGTTTGTATATAATAAATCTTAAAACCGAACAAAAAAAGTTTACATTTTTTAAAATATACAAGCTGTTCAGAATTAGATCAATTTCTGTGAATTCAACCATGAGAGCCACTTAGAATATTATTCATTTGTTTGTATTTGCGCGACTCATACTGGAATAGTTCTTCTCTTCAGACAGGATTCGATCCCACAATGGCGTCTTTCCAAAGAAAGAATAGCGTTGCATTTCAGACGATTAGAATAAATGAGCGAAACCACCACCAATATTAGAAGATTATCTCAATGATAATTGGTTGACAAAAGGATTAGTTCTCATATTTGCGCCGCAAGTTACACAAGATCGTAATAACAGAAAGAACAGTTTATAGATCGACATAATAAGAATGACTATTTTTGGAATGAAAAGACTTTAAGGACGACACAAGGCAATCATTTGTTCTTTTCTTCCGCCCCCCCCCCCCAATTCTCTTGTTTTATGCAAATCCCTTTCATTAATGAAGAAAATTCTGCTTGAGAACGGTTTAAATTACTGACTTGCTACGCCAACAAGGCATTGTAGCATTTCTAATGAAGTTAATCCTAATAAATCTACAAAACAAACAGATCTTGTGGAATATGCAATTACTACATAGAATGACAACGACAAGCTTAGAATGATGTTTACTTAAGTTACTCAAACGCATCGAAAATGAATGTTTACTTTGAACATGTAGAGGTCACGTATATTGGAGCAGTGGTGACTCGTATACTTTTTCTATTGACAGCGAAAAACCTACGATGTTATCTCTATGACAGTGTGCAATAAACACGCTATTACATTACATCACGGGCACACAAGACTGATACCATGCCACCTGGTGTTTTCCATTTTCTTCGAATTAGCTTCTACGAATAAAGCAACAGAATTACAGAACCTGGAATGGTTTATTACTATTATTACTATCATAAACTACACATTTTCTAACTCCAATGAAGCTTGTTAATTTATCTTTTAATAATAATCAACCAATTGATTATTTTGTTTTGTTTTTAATTCTCATTAGAATGGCTTTTCACTGTACTTTCCTCAGACTACTTTTAGAATTCACCGATAATTAATGGCAATAAGTTTATAGTGGATCGCATTCTGATTCTGAAAGCTGCCTTTTCTTTATGACGGTTGGTAACTTTTTCAGTTGTATTCTATGAGTGATATTGTGATATTTAAAACTGCATCAGTAAGAAACGATATAGGCTTTTGCGTAATAGGTTTTCATCGTAAGGTTTGATCTCAACGGTAGTCATAATAATAATCCTATCGGATAAAAGACGAAGTTTTCATCTTCAACTTTCAACTGAATATTCGGCTATTTCGATTATCCAGTACTAACATTTCTCGGCTAAAGATATCGTACCAAGAGCTTCATTTGCTTTAAAAATGTTGGTATGTTTTTTTTTTTCTTTACGCCCGAGATCCTTCTACTAATAAACAATTCATAACAAATTCAGAATCTTCTCTACAACACTTGATTTCTTTCAAAAGAATATTTAGCTTAATTAGCCCAATATAAGCCCAATAGCACTCGTCCATTGCATTCGATTTCTGCTGTATTATTCACTCATTCGTCTGCGCGGTTAGCCTAGTGGTTATGCGCTTCGCAACCATATGCTTGGGAAAGGAGTGTCCTAGGTTCGATTCTCGTTGACGACGTGAGGAGCTTAAGGATCTTCCTCGGCCATAGCCAAGTTAGCTGGCCTTGGGCGTGGACAGTAGGGTTTTTCTCCCCAGTTTATCTGGGGATTTTCATCCCGCAAACAGGCAAACCAGCCCCCTGAACACACGGATACAGTCATGGATATTGCTCTTAGGGTATGAAGCAGAGGAGTGGCGAACCGGCTGCATTAACACGCTAGTAACCCCTCATTAGGAGGGGGACTCAACCCGTCCTAGACGGAGGAGAAGGATGGGATATATAGGATTCACTCACTCAAATTATACTCGTCCAAAACGTGTCAGAATCAGTCATGGGCTTTTCTCTCTCTCTCTTTTTTTTTTTAATATTATATCATCATTCTCAAATGTACAGCATAATGAATAATTTTAATTGTTCTGTATGCGTAATTAAATAGTTTCTGTGAAAAATGATATGTTAATAACATGTTTAAAACTTAAGTGATTTATTTTATTGTTCAATTATTATTATTGAATTCTATTACTTTTAATTTACAAGAAAGAACTTGGGCACTAAGACCGAAGCAGTAAGAAATATCCATAAAGTGAAAGGCCTCAATGTTGTGAAGAAAATCACTGCAATTGTATGGTTCATAAAGTCAATAATCACGCTGGAAAACCGACATCCTTGAGAAACTGAATACTCCAAGGAAAATTATATGACATCTTCATCGGCTAAGAAATTTTAGAAGCTACAGACATGTTCAAACTTTACCAAAACTAGCTCAGCATTGCGCTTGTGTTTGTAGAGTTCTTATTCGATTCTGGAATGACCATTTTAAGAAACATTTGTTGGTTACGATAAAAATTGGCATTTAAACAATCCGAGCATAGAAAATCAACGACTCAACTCGAGTGAAGCAACATTTCCGGTTCTAATGAGAGGTCAGTTGGCAAATATTGTTATCTTGTACGTTGAATGGATTTCGAGAGTGTAGTCCACTTTGGTTGGTTCCAGAAGGGCATTTATCTACAGCAAAATCCATTCTCAACAATTAGAGAAATCGCATGTTATTCTGTGCGAATATTAATTGACACTATTTAAACAAAAGTGGTTTAACTTCACTATGTAAACACTAGACCATAAACAGCAACTGTATACGGAAGAAACAAAATTCAAAGAGATGCAAATAAAGGTTTTCTTAGCCTAGAAATCATTATTTTGTTATATATGTGATTATCATTTGATTCGATCAATGGCTTGTTTCACGCGGAGATAGCGCATCACCAGTAATAGCCAGGTAAAGATAGGGGCGTGGAGACTTATTTGCCATCGTGGGTCAGGCCTGCTATAGTAAAGAGATCAAACGCTTTTTTGTACAATAACTCTCATGCATACAATAGTCTAAACCAACATTACATTAGCACTATGTGTCGCTAAGCATTAGATTAAATAACTCTCTCTAAGATATTTTCAATGCAGAACTTTTAGTAATCAAACATCCCAGTTCTTTGAGTGCAATTTTTATTGAAGATTACATTTTTATTGAATATTAAAAAGATTAAATTGAAGATTAAAGATTTTTATTGGAAATTAAATTTGATAACAGAATAAGCACAGTTGATATATTAGTGACCTGTTCTCAATGGAGACTCCATGAAACAACTAAAATATTTCGAATGTTTAAGCATAATTTTAGTGAAGATGGAAATTTTAAAAAAAAATGGTCAGTGATATCAGAATAAGCCCAGCTGGTATGTTGGTTGCTTGTCAAATTAATTTATATGGAATAAGAGAATAATATGCCAAAGTACTAAACTAGCTGTTTACAAGACAGTGGTCCAACCAATTTTAACTGATGAATCCGAGAGGTGAGTTAAAAATAAAACACTTGATCAAAAACTAGTCCCCACAGATATGAACGTTCTGAGAAAGATTAAGGGAGCGAACAGATGCCATCTGTTCACTCCCCTAAACGGAAGATATTTGAAAAGAGTTTGACATTATTATAATGTAAGAACTGAACTAATCTAATCTGGTATGACTACTTAAGAAGGAAAGAAGAAAGGTTATTAAAACAGGTGTTTGAGGCCGTGATGGCAAGGCAGAAAATACCAAGAGAACGAGCAACATCTCGACGAATTGATGAGCTTCCTATTCTCTTAGAAGAATGAAATTATTAGATCTGAAAATAGTGGAGTCCTGACAAAATTCGCATTAATTTAGAGAAAAATTGTTGCTATGAAAGCTACTAATATCGTTAACGTAACCATGACGTTATCGTTATAGGAATCTTCAAGAATTACCGGTAGATTATAATAAAGGACCAAAAATAATCCACATTGAGTAGTAGGCCAGGTTTTCTTTATCATCAGATGTGCGGTACGTGCCAGTTGTACTTGGATATGTAGCTTGTAAGACAATTACTTATTCAGAAACCTCATCATCATCATCATCATCAAATCTTTCTCAACCTACTGGCACATAAAGCTACAACGCTGGTTTTTCATCTTCCCCTGTCCCTCACAGCTGTTCTTGCTTCAGCCCAGCTCGCCCATTTTGCCTCCTTCATTTCGAATTCCATCACTCTTCTCCAAGTTAATTTTGGGCGTCCTCTAGAACTTCTCCCTTCTGGTGCCCAAGTCAGTGATACTTGTGGAATTCTGTTTATCCCCATGCGAAGAACATATCTGGTCCATTCCCATCATCTTAGGCGAATCACTTCATCTATTGACTATGAGAAAGTTTTCTTTAAAAGTTCCTCGTTAGTCACTGTATTTGGCCAGAAGATTTTAAAATTCTTCTTAAACAATTGTTTTGGAAAATGTCCAGTTTATTACTTTGTGCTTTGGTAAGTTTTCAAGTTTCAGAGCCATACACCAGTGCTCCTCGCACAATAGATTTATAGATATTAATTTTCACTTTAACTGTAATATTTGATGTTTTCCATAATTTATTTAATGACTTGAAACAATTTTGTGCTTTAGTAATTCTTTGTAAAACGTCTTCGTTGATGCCGCCTTGCTTATTTATTATTGATTCAATATATAAAAGTATCAACATCTTCAGCTGTTTCATTTTTAACTTAATTTCTTTATTTGGTTTTTCATTTATTCGCATGACCTTGCAAATAAATGTTTATATGAAGACCCACAGTTTCTGAGCAACGAGCAAAGTCATCAGTTTTTTAACTGTATGTTATTTAACTTGGAGTACAAGAGCAGCAAAATCGAGGCTTCCAGTGCGGATATAAAGTCTCTAATCCTCTCTTTTGATGATTAATTGAGTTTTTCATAATCCAATCAATTAAGATTAAAAATAATAGAACCATGCCTAACTCCAGTTTCAATGATAAAGAAGTCTCTAAGTTTTCCATCTACTTCCACGTAATACTTGCTGTCATTATAATGTTGAGAAATTTATAAGGTATTCCGTATTCTTCTAATATATTTCAAAGTTTCTCTCTATCTACGGAGTCAAACGTATTACTAAAATCGATGAAATTTAGGTAACGTGTGGCTTGAAATTATATACATTGTTCGATTTTGTTTCCAAGAGTGAATATTTGTTGGACGTTCTGCAACCAGTTCGGAACCTGCCTGCTCTTCTTCTCTTAATAAATTTTAGATTTCCTTTTTAATCTATTAAACTTTGAATTGAAAGCAAACTTATTCCTCTCCAATTATCGCACTTGGTCAACTCTCCTTTTTTGGGGAATTTTTATAATTACCGCTTCTTTCCATTGTTGAGGAACTTTTTTACCTTCCATATTTTGTTATATAATCTTTGTAATTTGGTAGTAGTTGTGTTAAGATCACCTTTTAATATTTCGGCATCGATATTATCATTTCTGCAAACTTTATTAGATTTTGGTATCCTCAGGGCATCTTTGACTTCGCTCAACGAAATATCGTCTTCAGAAATGTTCAAAGTGAGTACTACACTACATGAAATATTTTGTACCTGTTGAGACCCTGCATCTACCTTTGCATTTAAGGTCTCATCAAAATATTCTCTCCATCTTGCTTCGATTTTGGAATCAATCGTCAATAACTTTCCTTGACTGTTTGTCTCTAATGGAGGAAGGGGTAACCTTTTTTGTTACCATTGATTCATTTTTTAATCTGATTAAGTTATCTAATTTGTCCACTTTCTACAGCATATTGCACTTCTTTTGTTAATTCATCAATATGTTTTCTACTGTCCGCTCTTTCAGCTCTCGTTTGCTTTTATTTAGTTCATTATAACGATTGCTATATACCTTATGTAATCTTTCTGAATTCGTATTGTTCATTAACGATTTATCTGTTTTCTCTCTTCAATGATCTTCCAAGTTTCTGCAGTTAACCAGTCTTTGTTTTTCTTTTTTCTTCGTTTACCAATTACATCTTCAGCAACTTCATTATAGGTATTTCTGAAGTTTTTTCAGTATTCTTCTACTTTGTCGTTTCCTGCTGTTACGTCTTGATTTTCCTCAATTTCTAATATATTGAATCTGTCCTTTATCTCCAAAGCAAAGTTTTCTCTTGCTTTAATTTTTAATTTTGCAATATCAAATTCAGTTCTTGAACTTCTTTTCTTTCTTAATATACTTTGAAGTTTTAATTTCAACTTCGTCACTAACAAGAAGTAGTCGAAACCAACATCCGTACCACGTTTGACTCTCACATCAAGCACGGATCTTACGAATTTACTATTGATAGCAACATGGTCAATTTGGTTTCTTGTACTGCCATCTAACAAGGTCCAAGTTAATTTATGTATTTCTTTATGCTTAAATTTACTTCATCCTATGACGAAGTTGTTCATTTCACAAAAGTATACAAATCATGCCATTTTCATTTCGGTCTCCACAAGCCTCGAAACCTAAGGATTTTTCTTCTAATCATGACCTTATACCCACTTTTGCATTAAGATTACCAATGAGTATTATCATGTCGTGTTTTGGAATAGAATTTATTACCTTTTGGGGTAGTTCATAAAAGCATTATTTTATTTCTTTATCCGTATCATTAGTGGGTGTGCGTGAACCACCACAACAGAAAGTTTGATAAATTGGAATTAGTTTTTCCTACCTGGTACAATGTTCTGAAATTCCATGATCCAATCGTTAAAAATTTTTGTGGCTTCATAAGTGACTCAACACCAAGGGTTCCGAAAGGCCCCTTGGTGTGTTATATATATGTTATCCACATTAGACCAGGCTAGATAACCGTTTTCTGGGGTCTCGCAAGTCACGTCTATCGACAGGAGCATTTGTTCATCTAGATTTGCAGTTTCCATAATCAGATATTTTTTTACAGGGAGGGATGATTAGTCCCTCGCCTCTTACTATACGTAGGAGTGCGGTTGGGGTATTCTACTACCTGCCCCAACACGTAGAATTCAGGAGCCTATCCTGCATCAAACTATCCGTTTTCGCATGTTTATGACAATCAAGATCCTTAACGAAGATGTCCTATTAGCAGGAGCTAAAGATTAGACTTGTTATGTTCTAATACAAATCAAATAATTAGAATATAAAGCTATTTACAAGATTAATCGTCAACAATATAATTTTGTATATTCAATACTAGAGATATACATAACCACTAAACTTGACTTCTCGAAGATATGTCACTTTAATAAGTGCCTCAACTATAGCATTAGTACATGTTATTTGGTGCTCGGTTGCCATCGTACATACTGCTTCGCTCTACACGAAAACTTGATTTTATATTAATTTGATTACTTTGTCAACTTTTTCACCTAGTTAATTTTGTAGAATACCCACATCTTGTCTTTTTGATTATTTTTTCTTCACGAACTTAGGTCCAGTACGATCCCGTTCTGATATAGGTGTTATTTCAGGAAGAAATAACACCTATGAAGCTTTGGATCTTTCCTTGGCTACCAACATACTTCTACCAGGAATGTTCCATTTTGCTGATAACTTTCTTGAGAATCTAAATGGACAATAATCCTTTTCCAATCCTCCAGAAGCTTGTACCGCTAATGACTTGAAGCCAATGTCGATGTAAATCACATCATCTAAATATCCGAAGGCGAGTTTACATTGATCTCTCGCATGTAGAATAATACAATATGTAAGGATGCTGCTGCAGCTAGAAGAGTTTCCGATTGGTTTGTAAACAAAATTTATTATTTTCAATTCACATCTATGAACTGAAAATAATGAAATTTGCTTACAAGCTATTCGGTTTAATAATTAGCTTGTAACCTCTGATTACGCATCTCTGTAGGATACCAATAATGTCCAACCTGTACCCACGCACACGAAATCCAATTTCAGTTATTTGTCACGTGCTCTTTAGATTTTTTTTTAGAAGCAGCAGAAATAGGTCAAAGCAGCATTACAAGGACAAGCACTAAATTGCTTTGATAAACCGAGATTAAGAACCAACAAGTTGATAACGCAATCAACTGTTAACCTTGATAGCCCAATAAGTGCTGATACACAGATTATATTACCGGATTTCGGCTATGGGTCATTAAGGGAAAATTAATCATAGAATCATTATAAATGAACGAGGCTCAAGAATGAGAAGACAGAACTTGTAAGAATAAAATATTCCATGAATTAATCAGCATGAGACCTTGCAGATTGCAAAGATGGATTGAAATTATTCAACTCTCTCTTCTCCCCGTCCGAACATCATATTCACTCATTTTCTTAAGTTTCTTCTTTCTGGTGCCAGCGACGTTGTTAGATTATCTGTCATTATAAATGAGAGAGAGAAGAGAGAGAGAGAGAGAGAGAGAAACTTGCATAATCATCTATTTTAATTCATGTTACCTTCGTGTGTATCTGAATGTGGTATCCAGATGTCTAATGATTGCTTTTCCCACATAAAATGCGACGTTTTATTTGGCCTTTAGAGTTATTACACCCACTTTCATCCTAGGTAATCCATTTGTTTTGACTCTCCGCACGATTACTATAACCATGCACCCATTGACGTCATGGTCGTTATTTTATGACACTTTTATCGCAGATGGAATCTAATGGCTATTTTGTGCCGTATATCGATTGTATGTTAAGTCATTGCCTGGCATTGATCATAAATAGAACTCATGCATGACTACGTTGAAAAATAACAATAAAATGGTTATCATTTGCTGTCAAATTGCTTAAAAATTTTGTGATGCATTGATTACAAATTTACCAGTTCATTAATTAAATTCAATAAATATATAATACATTTTTATTTATTTATTTTTCAGAAATGGTCTGATCATAATAATGGAAGATTCAGAGTTCACCGGCAGGTTTAATGGTTGTCATCAGTTCATTCATCGGACGTTGAAGAGGCTCTTCGTTTCAGGAGTAACTAGCAGACATATCTGGAATTTACAGAGTAGGATATATCAAAAAGAATCATTCATCAAGCTTTTCGACTGAATATTTCATTGGATAAATGGCCACTGGAGATGACCCAGTTAATAACCAGGCAATGTTCCCATCAAATCACTCCAGGATTATGTGTAGTGATAATATTGACTTAACGTGATAGTTGTTTTTGTGGTATTGTGGAGTTTGGTGTGCTCTCATTAAGGAATCCATCTCCCTCTTCCTACACTCCATCCATATCGCAATTTCTGTGTTAGATTCTTATGCAGTCACCATGCAGATGTAGTGGAAACGAACAGAGTCGGCCATTGCAAACTGCCCTGACTCATCGTCCTACATCATGGCGGCAAGCCGCTATGCATGATGGGAAATTGCTCCCATAAGATACAGAAGAATCAAGTGGAAGACGGAGTCTCAGGGGTCGGTGCATCATTAGATAAGATCATCAGCTGCACAGAAGAAAGCAGTACACAAAACGTTGTTTACAACTTCGCTAATTTTCAGAAAGGGGGCGCTCTTATTGAAGCTTATCTTCGGGGAGGTAGCAAAGAAACAGAAAGAGTTGCGAGGGAAGAACTAAAAGGGTACTTGTATAATAACGGAGAAGGTACGACGATGACACAAGAAATGTATCGACAGTGGAAAAATCACAATAATAATGAGGTAGGTGGAGCTGCAGTTATAACTATATGTCGTGAAACGTTGAATTTATTTGAGAAAGATATTTCTTTATAAATAATTACGTAATGAGTGATTGATTTTTTCGTTTTTCCAGTTCTTTCCCATTATTTTTTCTTATGTTTGTCGCTTACTCGCCCCCTCCACATATACACGTTCAGTTTTTATTTTCCCAGATCCCTCTTCTTTTATGCTGCCATCACAATATCCTTTAAATTTTGATTACGTAATATCAAAGAAGCTTTTAGTAATGTGTGTTATGTTCTTTATCTCAGAAATGGTACTAAGGATCATAGGGATTCATTCTATAATTCAGAAGAAAGAAAATCCTTGTGAGGATACGGACTGAAAATAGGACATAGCTGGCTGTTCTTTTCTAGAAGGGCCCATTATAAAAAGGCCCAATATTGCGAGAGTACAGCTTAAAAATGGTTATTTACAAACACTAGATAGTCTTCTGCGCTCGGCTTTATTGTAACGGTTTAAGAAAGGAAGATTTCCAACTTGAGGTACCTAAGTGGAACAAATCTTGAGAGTTTCAAATGGTGATTGTTGTTATTTGAGATCATGGCCGAAGGAATATAAGGCTAATGTATGCCAATATATGTTTTGGAGATGAAAAACTAGAATTCCCTTGAGAAACATCCTTCCATCTCCTATGAGAGGCCCGCTAACTCACTTTCATTTGAAAAACTCTTTATAGAGGTTATTCGCGTCCTAGACTAAAATGCTGATGGAAATTAGGTTCAAAACATCCTAAGCTGGATGTATGTCCAACTACAGTGAAATCTAGTCTGTCTAAAGCCACCAAAAATGCTTGCATATCCGTTGTATGGTTAATGTTCCTGATTATAAACTCAGCAGGCATTAAATCATCAGGATGATTTTGTGCCATTCGTTTAGATACAGAATGACCTTTATTTCTCCATTCTTTCACCTGTAATATTAGTAAATGTCTTTTACAATGGCACACATTATAGAAGGGCCCAATATTTCGAGAGTACAGCTTTAAAATGGTTATTTACAAACACTAGATAGTCTTCTGCGCTGGTCTTTATTGTAACGGTTTAGAAATCTTTCAGGAATATTAGCAGCCTGCGAATTATCTTGTTGCCACTACTTTGCAAATGCATTTTAGCAGTGATTGATGAAGGAATGGACTAATAAGGTTATGATTTCTTGCTGAATTCATGAATTTTTCCATACGTTCACAGAGTTATTGTATAATCCATATCACACTTTCAGCTCACCATAACCTTGAAAAGGCAAAGAGAAAAAGATTATATATAGAAGAAAAAAAAATATTTTTCAAAGCTTCTCATATTCATTTCGTATTCTCAGTTTTGCTCTTGAAATTATTCATATCCATTTACGCTCTTTCGAGAAACGTTCACATTTCGGCTATATCAATCATTACGAATATCACTTTCCCAAATTCCATACTCGTTGTCTTTCAAAAATGGTTTGAAAATGCATTCTCACTCTCTCGTACATATGCTGCGATCCAACCGAAAATCCTTTTCATTTATCTAGTTATTCTCTCTTTTTTCACTTTATTTAGTTAAAATCTTCTTTAATTCGCTTAATCAAGTTTATTTGTCCCCTCTTACTCTTTTAATCAAACAACCATTCGAGAAATTTAGGCCTCCTTTCCTAAAATTATTATCTTCTTTTGTTCACCTTGCAACCACTTCCAACTGGTTTCTTTTCCGATGCTACACTGATCCAGAAAACTGATTCAGAAGATGAGATTACTTGATCCCTCTACAAACACCCTTGAACACTGCCTCTGCAATGCAGTTCTTTTATTCTGTAGGCAATCCAGAGCATAACTTAATACTGATTTCTTCTTCTGTTGAGTACTGCTCAGTGGAGAAGAAATCAGCAATCATTTTCAACTTTGTGTTGTCTCTCATTATTCAGTGCCGCATTGAATGACGTCCGTGATTTCTGTTGTTCATTTCCTATTCGGTGATATTTGTTTTAATCAGATCAATACACTTAACATTTGATCCAACATTTGACTCAAACCAATACACCAAACATTTCTTACTCTTTCTACTTTGAATCATCTCTTATCTAAACCTCTCGAATGAGCCTTCGTAATTCAGTCGGTATCGCCGATGCCCTTTAGTAGGAAAGATCTAGATTCAAATCCCATCTAGGACACAGGAATAACTTTTATAAAGACGTTTTAATGAAGATACGTTAGTCTCATACGGAGATATCAAGCATTTTTAACCCAGAAACGTAGGTTTTTTTTTTTTCATTCTGCAAAATAGACAGTTGAGACACAACTGCCTGCTTTGCATTCAGAGATTAGAATTAAGTATATATCTTAATCGAATTTACGACTTCATGTTCTGTTATGCAACAGAGTATTGCAAATAGTCACGATAAATTATTAGCATATCGAAAACTATATATATCGCCGATGCCGTTTGGTAGGAAAGATCTACATTCAAATTCGATATATTTGTTTTCTTTTCAATTAGTAACCAAATAGATAACGTTCCTAAAAAGCTCTGGATCTGAACTCTACTCTCTGAATTGATTCGATTCAATGAGAGTAGGATTCATTTCTAATTCCACTCTTATTAAAGATCTACAGTGGACATGAAAATAACCATATTTGAGAGATTTATCTGCCCTTGGTTCAAACATAGTGCTAATATGGTATAGGTATCTACTCTATATCATGTTAGTACAGTGATTGAATCGGAATGCCATACAAATCTTGTTTCAGAGAAAATCTAAATCTTATTCTCCATTACAATCATGTCTTTCCATCGCTTCTCTGCAGCATTCTCAGGCCTTAAATAACAAACCTAAGTAATTTATTGGGTTTTTGTGCTTCCTTGGTGAAATCTTTAAAGTCCATTTAAGCATCTGTTCACATAACATTGAATTAGGCCATTTGGAACGCACACAGTTAAGGTCATATTTCGGATATCCTTTCTTCTGACTTGCAAAGAATTGCCTACTGTGAGTTGAAGAAAATGATGGATTTTCATATTTGTTGAATACCGAACTAATAATTAACCTCCAAAATAAATGTGAATTCCTTATCATATTATGATGAGTAATGGAAACAATGATAACCTCAAAATCAGCCATTGAATTCTTAAGGATACAAATTGGCAATGAGCAAATTGAGAATGTAAAGAAGTTCACTTATCTAGGAAGCACATAGAGTCAAGATAGTCGTCAAAAACCAACATTAATTACCGAATTTCTAAGGCAACCGTGGCCCTACAGAAATTAAAACCATTGTGGGGAGATAATAGAATAGCAATCACAACCAGACTAAAACTAACTGACACCTTGGTGAATTCTGTCCTCTTGTATGGTTGTGAGGTCTGGACTTTATTGAAGGAAGATGAGAGGAGACTCTTGTCTTTCCCGTCTTACAGAAGACTTTTGAGAATTCCCTACCGCTCACGAAACCAATGAAAATGTCCGAAAACTGATTGATTCAATAGATGGGAGAAAAAGGGAAAATATTCTGACAGTCATCAGAAGAAGATAGATGAAATGGTTCGGACATCATGTGGAGAGGGCTAATGGCATTCCAGAACAAGCATTAGAAGGAATCATTCCGGGATCAAGGGTTAGGGGCCGACCTCGATTAAAATGGACTGATAACATCAAAAAATGGACATGTTCCTCCCTTTCGCAACTGACATCAAGAACAAGAGACCGAGACGACTGGAGGAGGCTAGCAAAGAGTATCACCTACCAGCCATGAATGACCCAACGGTTCATTTTGAACTACAGGAGAAGAAGAAGAAGAATGGAAACTAAATTCCTTGAATGGCTTGGTGCTGATATCATAAGGCTCGCATAGCTTTCAAAAACTGTCTTCATGCTAAAGTCATCAGAAAGAAAAATTTGATACATTTAAAAAGATTTCTTCAAAGATTTTTCTCAAATTAACTTGGGTAACAACCTATCCTATTCCACTAGTCCGTCCTAGGACGGGTTGAGTCCCTTCCTAATGAGAGGTTACTGGCGTATTAATGCAGCCGGTTCGCCACTCCTCTGCTGCATCCCCTAAGGGCGATGTTCATGACTGTAATCTGCGTGTGTTCACGGGGCCGGTTTGCCTGTTTGCTGAACGAAAAACCCCCAGTTAAACTGGGAAGGGGGGCAGCAGGATTAGGGTTGAGCTCCTCACGTCTCCGACGGGAATCGAACCTAGGACACTCCTTCCCCAGGCATATGGTTGCGAAGCGCATAGCCACTACGCTAACCGCGCTGACTGGACAACAGGAAGTTGAATTTGTAGAGATCGAAGTTATTTTAAGTTTACCTACTGTAGCCAATTAAATGACTTCGTTCTCATACAAACGCATATAAATCTTTTCAACTTCTAAACAGCAATCTTTATTTCAATGATAAACAAGTAAATTGATTTTTGCTGTGTTAATCATCCAATGTTTAACTAAAAGGACTGAAATTCCAAACTTTCTCCAACAGAGATTACAATGACATGATCCTACGAATAGTGAAGTGCAAATTAATATGCTCATAGGTAAATGTCAAAGGCACACCTGCTCACCTATTCTCTTGACAAGCAACGTACGAGTCTAAAACTGACGTGCACTTCCTCAGAACATGTCAATATCATTGCTATCCATCGAGAAAAGAAAAAAAAAAACTTAGAAGGATAAGGAAACGGACGATTCTTGAAAAGCAGGTTGGTTGCGTGTCCACTTTTAACAAACCCCAACATTCCATATCAGTTTTTCCTAAATGGATTCGTGTAAAGAAAATGGTGATGACTGTTCTGGGTAAATAGAAGAGGGGATGGGAATGGGGTGAGAAATGAAACGTTTCACGTGCGTTTTTTCAATTTATCACCAGGAGTAGATATGTCAACTATGACCTCCGTTGTCAGTCCCCTAATGCTTTGGGCTCTGAGAAACCAAACGAAGGCGAAAACAAGCGGTAGTACAGTATTGGATAATAAAGATTTCGATTATTATTTGAAGCGATTAGCGCCCCTCAGTGGCTGATGAATGAACTAACAATGTATAAGTGAGATATAAATACATTTTAAGAGGTACCTGTACTGGTTGCATGTATCGTTATCTTACGACCAGCAAACAAGAATGGAAGTGGACGATATAGAAGCGATAACAACCTGCATAAAATACCTGTTGTCGGTTGTTATAGATTTTTTTCTATTATTATAAAGAATACAACTACTGTCGTTGAATATTCATTCGTGATCATTATAATTCTAAATTATCTTTAGTTAATACATTACATTGTGTGAGCCCTCAACAAAGACAAATTATGTAGAACACGTTTTCATCATCATCATCATCATCATCATTATTATTATTATTATTATTTATTTTTTTTTTTTTAATTTTTAAACGACAATAAGCAGCTTCTCAGATATTAATGCGAATGTGTGCAGTTGGTTACAGAAAAATTTTACAAAATAATATATATATATATAATAATATCTCGTTTGTGTTTTGTTACACATCTCTCATAGGATCCTGTTAGATATATCTCTTGCTTTTCTATTCGAATAAAATAAAGAAAAACATCATGATTTAATGCATAAAAATACCTACATAATTACGAAGAAAATTTAATAGTTCCCTCATTCCATTTAGTACTTTACAAAAATTGATTACTAGCTGAGTTTTAACTATTGTTACCATTTATTTTATAAATACTTAATAAAATGAGTTTTTAAAGTATAATTGAAAGATATCAATTTTGTAATTCCCTAGAGCTCTTTAATCCCTACCTAATTTTTTGAAGAAAGGTTTGCAGCTAGTCTCAATTCTTCAGTCTTCACTGATAATGAATGAGCTCAAACTATCAATGAACCAAGGCTTTCAGGAGAGAGAGAGAGAGAGAGAGAGAGAGAGAGTACGGGAAACAACTACTACCATATTGTGTCCTAGAACCACCCTAACACTGGTATTATTATTTGTAGTAGTGATTATGCGGTCATTTTTTTAGATTGGGAATTTAAAAAGATGAATTTATGGAAAGGGAAAAAGCATACTTGCAAATACCAAAGATCGACTAACTCGAGAACCAGCTGAAGAAAGACCTAGAAAAACTTCCTCTGGTCATTGACTAGAATCGAAACTATAATGGCCATTCTTCTGGCAACCTAGCATTATGGAAGTAAACGCCATTTTTGAAAGTATTCTTATTACATGATATAAAAAGATAAATATTTCTTATAATGGGATATGCGCTCGAAAAAATTCAAATAGCATTTTATTTTTCTGAAGATATGCTTTGATTTTAATTAAAGTTGTTAAAATACCTTTTCGTTTTTAAAATTTTTGTTAATAAAAGGAAAAGAAGTCTTTGATAGTTAATTTGAAAACGCAGTACGCTATGGTGGCGCCCCCTGCATTTTTCTCATAAGCACCGAAAAAGGCGGCAAATTTGATCGAATGACCATCGTATAAGGAGAGAATAAGATGGCGTTAATTAGCGTTTACGTGTATTTATTATTAGTCTCGCGTTTTGATTAGTGTGATTTGTGATATTTTCGGGATTTCCGAATGATATTTAGAGGTAAGCTTTCTTCATTTTGTGACTATTTTTGCGATTGTATATTGTTTAGCTGGTAGACTCTTGCGTGAGTCTACGGGATTTGTCAGTAAACTCTCCAAGGTAGACAAGAATATTTAAAGACATTGGAATATTCCTTGATTACAAAAGTTTTGTGCAAGGATGGAGAAGGTAAAAGATATTAAGGATGCCATTCAAAATTTAAACAAAGATATGTCACTTGACATTCTTAAATTCATCCTAAAGAAATTTGAAACGGAATATCCTGGTTGTCTGAATCTTTTCACTCAAATTAATGACACGGAAGGGGACTTTACACCTGTTCCACCTACAAAGACTCCCAGACAGTTCGATTGCTCGCAGGAGGAGCAATATAATAAAAGACGTACATCATCTGTAGATGAAATGGAAGAGGATGCAACAACACACTACACTCAAGTCACCCAAGATAGAATAGAAAAGGTCCGTCCATTATCCTTAGAGATAAAGAAAAATCGACTACAGTTTCAAGATCCCTAGGGGAACAAAATATCAATTTCTCCTGGGCAAGAAATACTGACCAGGATGTAAAGATTCATCCTAACACTGTTACAGATTATCGCATTATGGCGAAAATGCTGGACAAATCCAAATTTCCCTTCCACACCTTCGTGCTAGCTAGAGATAAATCTAAAAGTGGTTCTAAGAGGGGTTGCTGAGGGCATCTCAACTGATGAGATCACAGCTGACCTCATCAGTCAAGGATTGACCCGAATTAAATTCAGCAGGATGCTGAGGTCAGATAAAAGGCCATTGCAGCTGGTGTTGGTCGAAATCAGCAACACACAAAAAAGAATTTATGAAGTAACTGACATTTGTAACCTCAAAATTGCAACCGAACCTCTAAGGAAGAAGTCATCGGCAGGGCAGTGTCACAGATGCTAAAGGTTCGGGCACTCCCAAAAGCTGTGCAGAGCTGCATACAGATGCCTGAAATGTGGTGAGGTGGTCACCACATTTCAGGAGTTGCTCACCAAACCAACTCCTGCACCAAGCCCAGATCCAAACCTGCCTGCTGTGCCAACTGTAGAAGATCACATCTTGCTAATTACAAGGGATGCCTTTTCCATCCAAAAAACCGTGGATCAACAAGAACTAACCACGCTCCTCCAAGCAATGACACCATAAACAACCAAGCAGGTCGCCCTCCAGATCATAACACCTCACATTCAGCAGCACAGGAAGGCACTCGACCTTCATCCATGTTCAAATCATATGCGGAGGTAGTACGAACTGAGACTCCATCGCAAGAGCAAACAAGCTCCAAACTCACATCAGCTCTAACCTCTTCAGTTGCAACAATGCTGCACAAAATTAGCAAAGCAAGCACCTCACCATCTTTCAGAAAGAGATTTTATCTAGAAACCCAATCCATATTAACAGCTCTCTATAATGTTTAAAAAATTCAAACCGAATTCCCTCATGATAACAGCATGGAATGCGAATGGCTTAACAAATAAAATTCTTGAGCTGCAAGAATTCGCAAAGAGATACAATCCAGACATAATATTGATCACTGAATCCCAAATCAGACCATCAAACAACCCAAGACTAAGAGGTTATATTTATATATAGAACAGACAGACTTAACTCTAGTGGTGGCGACACAGCTATTTTTATTTAAAATTATTTGAGATACAATGCATTGACCAGCCTTCAAACTGTAAACCTTGAAATGACAGGTGTAGAGGTGCACACAAATAACGCAGGCAAACTCAAAATCTACGCAGTATATATTCCTCCAGGCATTCCTCTATTGACAGCAAATATAGACTCCATCCTCGGCTCCACGGATTCCATAATTATAGTAGGAGACCTCAATTCCAAACATACGGCTTGGTTCAGTTCATCAATCAACTCCAAAGGTCGTATCTTATTCAACTATACGTCACTCAACTCAAATCGGTAGTAGCTGGACCCACTGAGCACACCCACTACAGCCCATCAGGAAGTTCTGACGTACTAGACAGTTATTCTCAGGAACAGCAGATGTCATTACCAGCTGGAGGCATTAGAAGAGCTTAACTCAGATCATAATCCCATCCTGCTCAAGCTAGGATTTCAGGAGCAGCTCTCTCCCCATTATTCTTTCTTAGCATGGGACAAACTCTCTAAGGTTCTCCCGGTCCACATCGGCCCACCTCCTGTCATTCGCAAAAAAGAAGACATAGACCTAGCTGTAAGCAATTTAACTAGCAAATCAGCACAGCAATAGCATCAGTTACTCAAACCACTTTTTTTCATACATCCAACTGGATCCCAGAAGAGATAATGGACCTGATTAGGGCCACGAACAAAGCCAGAAAGCGATATCACAACACCAGAGCCCCTCAGGACAAAACAACCTTAACAAACCTGAACAGACAGGTTCGAGAAGCCCACCAGATACACAGGAATTCCAAATGAGAATCCAAACTCACGGAAATCAACCCAGGAGATAACTCCATGTGGAAATTTGTAAAATCTGTTCGTACCAAAAGACAACCCCTTCTCCCTATGAAGACCAAACTTGGAATTGCATACTCAGATGAAGAAAAAGTAGAAGCCCTAATTGACAATCTGGAAAATCAATGCAGCCCATCTTATGAAAACTTAAATATTAATCTCATTTACAATTTCATCGTAAACGTAGAAAAGCATTAACACAGGCTCAGGATGATTCAGAAATCATCACCCCCACATCTCCAACAGAAATAATCTATATCATATCCCATCTGAAGAACAAAAAGGCTCCCGGCCCCGACGGCATTACCAATAGAATAATAAAGCTACTCACAAGGAAAGCCATAATTCATCTAGTTAATATTAACAATTCCATTTTAAGATTCCCACAGATTGGAAAATCGCTGACATCATACCTCTGAAAAAGCCTGGTAATAACCCACAACTTCCCCAAAGCTAAAGGCCAATCAGTCTTCTTTCCTGCCTCGGCAAAGTAACAGAAAAGGTCATCCTATCAAGACTACAATCTGCAGTGGACAAACAGAAAATATTCCCAAATGAGCAATTTGGGTTTCGCAAACCTCACAACACAGTGCAACAAATTCACCGACTAACAGAACATATCACCCATGGTTTTAACTGGCACCTTCACACTGCTGCTGTATTTTTGGATGTTGCCAAGGCCTTTGATAAGGTCTGGCATCAAAGCCTTATCTTCAAACTAATTGAAAACAATATCCCAATTAAACTAGTGAAACTCATATACTCGAGCCTGTGTAGCTCAGTAGAAGTGGCGTTTGCACTCTACAGCACTTGACCGCACGAAGAAAGGATTTGGTGGTTCAAATCTAGTCGACGACTAGAGGAAATTTTTCTAACCCTTTTTTCTGCCGGTTCCCGAGTTAGTCGATTACGGGCTAGCGGTTTTTTCTCCCGAAAACTCGGGTTTTTCGTCCCGTAAACTCAAGAAAATCGACCGTAGAACCCACACTATTTTCAGACATTAAAAATATTGTGTTAGGGTTAGAGACCACGAGATGGCGGCACTAGCTTGCCGCCCTCTTCACTGCGTACCGATGAATCAGTGATAGCCCTGGGCTAGCTATCTCTCTGATTGGTATATGATTGAACTGCCCACTGAGTCTCCAGAAGTTAGATAGGGTAAACGGCCCCGCCTACTCCCTATATGGGAACAACATAGGCGTTAGCTGGTTTTTTTTTTTAACTCATATACTCATACATTAGTGAAAGATACATGCAAGTAAAACTCAACGGAACTGTGTCATGAAGGAGCAAAATCCTGGCTGGAATACCTCACGGTTTTCTCCTGGTCCCAATACTTTTCACAACTTACGTATCAGACATCCCTCTTAACTCAAGAACAACTATTACGGCCCATTATGCCGACGACACCGCTATTCTAGCAAGGTCGAGCAGCCCTCGCCTAGCAATCACTAGAATCCAAGGAAGTATCAATGCACTAGAAAACTGGTTCACCAACTGGATGATTCAGGTGAGCCCCCTCAAAAGCTCAGTTATGCTGTTCTCCAGAAGAAAGGTCTGCATTAAAGAAGACATCTTGCTCTCTCTCTCAAACGATTCCATGGCAATCTTAGACCAAATACCTTGGGGTATTACTGGACAAGAAACTCCTATTTAGCGAACACATCAATCTCATTGGCTCGAAGACTTCCAAAGTCATTGCGCAGCTCAATCCAATGATCAACCGAAAGAGGAAATTAAACTTACAAAATAAATTAGTACTTTACCGTATAGTCATACGTCCAGTTATTACCTACGCCTCACTAGCATGGAGCCACACTTCACGATCAAACATTTCAAAACTACAAAGAATCCAAAAATATGCCTGAGGATGATCCTGGACGCCCCATGGTTTATCCGAAATTCACAGATTCACCGAGAAACCGGCATTCCATACATCTCCTCCCTTCTCCGCGATCTCGCAGAAAAATTCATCGTCAAGTCAAGTTCACATTAAAACCCGCTGATCGTACAAGCTGTCAATTACAATGAAACAGATTACCACAAATATAAAAAACCGAAGGCTATTCTACTCTCAACTGGTCATACCTAATACAACTGCCCTCAGAGGGTGAGCTTAATTGCTCACAAAACTCCCTTTCTCAAATAACTCTCATTACAGACAAAGGGGAATATGAAAAGCACTTGTGCTTCACCCATCCTGACAGTAGCGTTAATGGTAATGGTAATGATAGTTAATTTGTGGTTTAAACTATGGTTTATGTTTCCTGGTGATTCATTCATGCTATAGTGCATGTTGAATAAAGTTTCAAATTTCTGGAAATAATATTGCAAATTAATATAAATGAATTTTATAAATATCTTGGAAGTTAATCACAAAACGTATACAATTGACTTAGAATGCAGAAGCGGTTTTGAAGGGAATCGTCGATTCTATACAAATTAAAGTTGAGCACTTTTGATCTAATTAGAACTAGTACGAAAGTCATTAATTCAGTAATTTTATTTAACTTTTATCTACGTTTCGTTGTGACCTATAATGGGGACCCTAGGTGGACTGATTTTTACTCAGATTTGATAATAAGAATATTTAATTTTAATTTGTCAATCCATTCTAATTTTTGTTTAAATCGACCATTTGCTGAGGTACAGTGAAGTAAAATGTATCAAAATGATGCATTTCTGTACTTCCACACTAACCCGATGAAATGGAACAAAATTCGGGATGCAGAATGAACACAAGATGTCCATAACTCAGTATTAATTTCAATTAGCCTATTTGGTGAACAAAATGATTCAAACGAATCTTACTAATTTCGCGCTGCAAATCAAAAATTGGTCAAATTATGTCAATTTTGATTTCAATGGACCATTTGTAGTGGAAAAATTAGGCAAAACAAAATGAAATGTCTAGAGTACATAAGTCAAAACAGGCCAGTTGAATAAAACATTTTATATATCATTAACTTGTCAAATTTATTTTAAAAAAAACGAGATATGATTTTTTAATTTATTTTATTTTTTTATAATGCAACTTTATACAAGATAGTTCCACAGAATTGAAACTTCTACACTTAACACTTCCAACCTGTAATTATCTAAATAGTTTTGAAGCTATTTAACACTTTTCATTGATAATCCTGAAAAAACTTTTACTGTTTACAATTTCCTTTTTTATTGTCAAAAAATTTGAAAAGACACATTTTTTTTTCATTATAACTGGACCATTTTTTCACTTGTAAAACAATTAAAAATTATAATAATTCAAGCTGTTGTATTTCAGTAATTTCCATCATTTAACTAATTCTAAGATTAAGACTGATCAATGAAAAAAAAAAGTAGTTGTAATCGCATATTTATTAGCAAAACATTTGAATTGAGATAATTTCTCGCTCTACTTGAATCATATGCACTGTTTTATCGCAAAACGATTCAAAATGTTAATAAGAATTCCTCTTTGGCTTGAAATTGGGTATTTAGAATCCTTATTAGAATTTGTCAGCTGATTTTAGGAGGATCGTTTTTGATGATCAAAATAAATTGTCTTGATTTCGTAATTTGAATTTAATGTTTAATTTAAATGCATCTGAATTAGCGGATTATTATTATTATTATTATACTGTAGTCTACATATCCTATCAAATATACTGGATAGACATAAAATTAATGATAATAACAACGAAATCCTTTAAAGCTTACAATAAAACAGAAAAGAATTTTTAATCTGAAACCACACGTATGTGAGCTTGATCAAATACAAGCATGTGTCGGATAAATTCGTCTAATTTAAAGACAATAAAAACATTCTAAAACAGAGCTCACATTGATTTCATTAAGATTACCGAAGTTAGAGTAAAAACATCATAATAGAGAGAGAGAGAGAGAGAGAGAGAGAATAGAAACAAGGCTCGATGACCGCTCACAACAATCTACAGTAAGCAACGTTATTCCACTATACAGCATCTGGTTGAAGTCCAGGATCGATTGAGAGTGTCCTACATTCTCCGCTTACTTTAATGTAGGCCACTGAGTCATATCAGTAACTAGAAAAGCTTTTTTTCCCCTTTTAAACGAATCTCCACCGGGAACTAAAAATCAAAACATGAAATCATCAATAAACAAATTCCACTTGCACGCCAGTGTAAAAGTGGAGAGGAAGAGAGAAATGGTGACCTATATGCAAAATATCAAGACTATAATTCGCTGTTTCTGTAACTGTCCCCATATCTTAGATGTACTTAGAAACGGCACGTGGAACGTAACCTTCTTTATTAACTGCTGTGACAAAACGCTGTTGCATGTAACAGCACACACACACACACACACACACACACACACACACACACACACACACACACACACACACACACACACACACACACACACACACACACACACACACACACACACACACACACACACACACACTATTTCGCGGATAAACCAAATGCATATCCTTTATGCAAAAATTACAAGTACTTTATATATAGAACTTCATGGGTACATGACACGAATACTACACGAATTTCGGTTCGTCTTATATTGCCATTATTTCGACAATTTCATAGTCATGAAGATATAGCGGAACCATATTTGGATAATTTACCATTTGAAAATGCAGAGACGTGTATTCTCAGATCTACAACAATACGGTTTAACTGGTACTCCATACCCCAAGGGACACACGAATTCCCAGAACTCTTTAAGTATTCCAGGTGCGCTGTATTCATCACTGAAAATTTACCGTAATTCGCAATAAACATTTTCAGGGATCATATTTTAGTAGGACCTAATACCGGAAAAACAGTTCTGCACTCAGCATCTTAATCTAAACTGTAGCATCAAAATATTATTAACTCTAATTTGAGAAATTGAGTAATAGTAAAGTTTTTACTAATTTGAACTATTCTTTAGTTTACAAAAAGATAGCATACTTTCATTTTTTAAAAATTTAGATATACTTACTACTCTTTTTTTTAAAAAACAAGTCTTTCTTTTATTAGTTAACAAAGACACCCATTAATTAATACCATATATAAATTACTAAAATTGAAACTCGAACTATTTGAGATCTAGAAATCACGGATTCGTTTGGATTGGCTAGTATGTTTTTTGAAAGCAACAAACATAAAAGAAATCAACTCACAACCATTATTCGTTTTGAACAAAGTTATTGATCGGTAAAGGCGACTGCTTCCTCATTTATTGGGAAATATAAGTTATTCTATTATATAATTCTATTATATAATATTATATGTTGTTATTTTATATATATATAAACACATCTCAAATGAAACATAGAAGCACGTCTCGAATGTTCACCCCAGCTTCACAGGGTGTATAGTGAAGCTGGGATGAGCATTTGAGATGCGGAGATGTGCTTCTATGCGATACAGAGAAAGAGGAAAGCACCTGATTTTAATCCTGTCCAAAAAGAAACCGAACTTTTCGGAAAAAAAAGAAACTAGTAGCGTCACCTGTTGTATCTTTTTGTTGTTGAAAGCGGCAACCTTCATTAGTTTTGTGTCAACTGTGTATGACATTTGTTTCATTAGAAGCCGAGTTATAGTGCGAAGAGTGACAGCGTGTTTTGACGAACGGTCGGTCCTTGCGATATTCATGCCGTACGCGATGAATTCTCGCTATCAATCGCTTCAAAACTTCGAGATAAAACTTACCATTGACCGTTTGGCCAGGTGGAATGAATTCTTTGTGGATAATGCCCTTGGAATCGTAGAAACAAATCAGCATTGTCTTTACTTTGACTTCTCCAAGCGACTTTTTTTTCGGATGCCCCTCTTCTGGTGGTCTCCACATCAGCACTCTGGCGCTTTGTTTCAGACTTATACTCAAAACACCACGTTCCATCACCAGTAACGATCGTTTAAAGGAAGTCTGAATCCTTACGAGCGGTTTTAATGGGGTCCTTACAGTGTTCAATTCTATACATTTATTTATTTTTTTTTGGTCTTCGGTGAACTTCTGGTGAACAAATCGCGAATTCAATTTACGAAGGCCCAAACGTTCGATCACAATGTTGTGCACCGTTGATGTTGAAATCCCCAAATCATCTTCAATCAATCTCACGGATGATTTCTGCTTTTCTTTGATGACATCAAAGATTTGAGCAAAGAAATTTGGATGTTAACTTCGCTCAAGTCATTTTTGGACGACCCGGCTTTTTGTCGTCCTCAAGTGTCTCACGACCACTTTAAAAATCGCTTAAACCACTCGTAAACTTGAGTACGGGATAAGCATTCATCACCGTATGCTTTTGGAAACATTCGATGCGTTTCGGTAAAACTTTTACCAAATTTAACACAAAAGTCAATAGCAGCTCTCTGTTTGACTCATTTTCCGACCGTTCGTCAAAACACACTGTCACTCTTGGCACTATAACTCGGCTTCTAATGAAACAAATGTCATAAACTGTTGATACAACACCAAGGAAGGTTGCCGCGTTCGACAGCAAAACGATACAACAGGTGGCGCCATTAGTTTCTTCTATTTTCGATAAGTTCGGTTTCGTTTTGGACAGAGGGTGTATAACACAAATGTGAAATTTCTTTTAAACACTGCTATAGTATTTAGAAATAGCATTTAACGTATGTTTTTCTCCCATCGCTTGCACTGGATCTTCACTAAAGCTGTACTACAGAGAGTCACGATAAAATATCTAAAACGTTATTCTACCAATTCCATCAAACGTTTGCTTGCTGGGGATTGTCTCTCTCACTGTAAGAGAGAGAGAGAGAGAGAGAGAGAATCCGGTACTTTTGCTGTGGAGGTCATACATGGTAGTTCCCCGAGGTTAACTTAATAAATAGGTTCGTGCACATATTGGGCAATTATCTGACACTTCATCATCATCATCAATTTCCTGTCATGTATCCCCAAAGGATGTACAGGATATGATAGTACTGCATAAAAAATTTACATCATTACTAACTTCCTATCTACAATTTTCCTCCAAATCAGTCTGTTACTAGTCAAGACTCCAACATTATCAGATCTTATATTTCTATCGTCTAAGGCACTTTGTACCGTATCAATCCACCTATATCTTGGTCTTCCTCTGGGTCGTTCTCCTGCCAACCTGGCAGAGAACACTTTTTTTGATAATCTTTCCTCGCCCATTCTATTTATCATACCACCTCAGATTAGCTCTGCTAATGCATTCCTGGATGCTAACGATGTCAAGTTCTTTCCTAATATCCTCGTTTTTAATATGATATTGCCATTGATGCCATCTGTTCATGCCCCTAATCTTTCTCAGGACTCTCATATCTGCGGTCTTTGGTCAAGTGTTTTACTTCTGACCCAGCTCTCAAATCCATAAGTTAAAATTGGTTTGAACATTCTTGTATACAGCTAATTTAGTGTTTTGACTAATTTCTCTCTTATTCCATATAACTGTATTCAGTTGACTTCCTACCATACCAGCTTATTTGATTCTGTTGTCTATTTCTATATTTAATTTACCATCTTCAGTAAAAATCGTGCCTAAGTAGCTGAAATGTTTTACTTGTTCCACATGTTTTCCCTTCACAACACAGTTGACATTTTCAATGATTCTGCCTATTTTCATTGCCTTTGTCTTGTTATTGCTGACCTTCATATCATATCTATTACAACAGTTATTCAATTTAGTCACGGAATCTTGCAGACTTGTAGCGGATTTATTTCGAAGTATAACATCATCCGTATAAAGCAAAGAGCTGAGATTAACATCTTCAATTTTGATGTGAGGTTTAATACCACTTTCGTTCATAATGCGATCCATATAGATAATGAATAACAGAGGGGATAGTGTACATCCTTGTCTGACACCAAGCTTAACATTAAAACATTAAACCATCTTCCTGTACTCCATTCAATTCTAATTGCTGACTTACAACTCAAATGAAGACCAAGTATTGCTTGATATAATATCCCACTTAAACCATATAACTGTAACGTTTTGAATGGCTTCTCTCTTGGCACCTTGTCACATGCCTACAAAACTTAAATACAGTTCTTTGTTATATTCCAATGATTTTTCAGCTGTTTGTCGTAAAGTGAAGATCTGATCCTGACAGCCTCTATTTGGCCTGAATACAGCTTTCTCTTCACCAAACTTCTCTTCCACAATCCTTCTCAACCGGTTCTCAAGTATGTTTGCGTAACTCTTACCAGGAACACTCAGTATAGAAATACCTCTGTAGTTAGTTCTCACATTCAGTTTTATTTCCCTTTTTATGTATGGGTACTATGAGAGCTCTACTCCAATCATCACGAATTCGTCCTTCTGAACTATGCAGTACAGCCATTTTAAGACTTTTTTACCTCCATATTTGAGCATTTCTGGTCGAATATCACCTACACCTGCAGCCTGAGATTTTTCTAGTTGCAAGGTTTTCATTAAGTAGGCAAGTCAAGGAAAGTGTTAGTTCTCTACAATATCATTCGCCTTGGTCATTATACCACCTTTTCCATCTAGCAAGCCCATTCGCCCACAGGTATCCCTTCTTTTGCTAACCACATAACGAAAAAATTCCTTAGGGTTGTCCCTTGAATGTAGTGTAGCCTCCTCTCATATTCTAATTTTCCCTTCCTGACTATACTAATCATCTTTCTTGCTTGAACTTTGTGTTCCTCGTTCACGACCTTTCATTCTATTCTTTTTCGTATTTCCAATTTTTTTTTCACGCGTGGTATCTTTGCTACTGAATTAACAAATGGTCCTTAACTGGCTTCCATGCACCACTAACCTCGTTATCCTCTAATTCCTCAATCCATGGCATTGTCTCAGTTGATTTCTAAAACTATTAAAATCACCTGCCTTATAATTCCACATAATTTCCTTTCTCTTTAAGACTTTCGTGTGCATTTCCCAGATCAATATCATATGGTCGCTGTCACCAAACGGAGGCAAATATGACATTTCAGTAGGCTATCAAATCCTGTGACGCTATAATCAAATCCAAATCTCGATCATCGCGTTCACTCCAACACGTGCTATGTAAGACATTTGTCCCTCGAGAATTCTATAAACTGAGATTCCTTAATACCACAGGCTACTTCCCCTCTCCGATCTATATTTCCATAATTGAAATCACCCGTAAGGCCACTCGCTTTCCGCTCACCAAATTTCCTGCATTTCGTAGCCTATAGCAACATCTAACTGTATACTCGTATATGGTCCTACCAACCTGTAATTCACAACGAACACACTCAAACCCGTGAACGCATTATACTCCTCCTGGCTCTCTATCCTTAGAGCAGTGGTTCTTAACCTGGGGTGTGTGCACCCCTGGGGTGCGAGAAAGCATTTCCAGGGGTGCGACAGAAGTTTCTAAATTTTGACCCAGATTCGATGGACGACAGCTATTTAATAAAAGACGATCTTATTGAAATACGAGCCAATGCACGTATTCAAATGGAATTTGAAAAACTGGACTAGAACAATTCTGGTGTACACAGAATTTTTCTAATTCTTATCCACAGCTGGCAAAAGCAGTATTGCAGACACTTTTACCATTTGCCACCACCTACCTGTGTGAAATGGGATTTTCATCACTTTTGCACATAAAAACAAAAGCCAGAAATCGCTTAAATGCAAGTAATGACTTACACGTGGCTCTTTCAAAAAAGGAGCCTCGCTTCAAAAGTATTATTATGAATAAACAACAACAACATAGCCATTAAAAATTGAGATACTGTTTTGTATGTATATGTAAATGTATGTGTTTATTTTTCAATAAATAAATTATCTTGCAATAGATGTAATTTCCTAAATAAAGAAATAGAAACACAATTTTCAAGGGGGTGCCGATCACTAAAAAGGTTAAGACCCACTGCCTTAGAGGGCGCATCTCTTCAGTTATCCTAAGTAATACTCCGCCATCCCGTTTCTCCTGTTGGAAAAATAGTAAATCCTTCTACCTCTATTTCTGTCAGGACATCATCTTCTGTTAACCATCTTTGACTACTACCAATAGTTTTAGGAGAGATTGAATCAATCAGTGTTAATGATTCATTCTCTTTATTCCTAATGCTTCTGCATTAGTATATAGAAAAATCCAGCCCTTAACTCTCCATTTTCATGATCTCATTTATGAAAATGACAAAAAAAAAAAAAAAATGTGCTCCTGATAATTGGTGGGGATCTAGAAGTAGTTGCTTGATCGTTATTATTTCTTTACTTGTTAAGAATGTAAATGTCCGTCTGAAATTGATGCTACGAAAACACCGTTATTAGAGATACAATACTTTGTAATAAACACAATGGTCCGATAGCTACTTCTAAACTGCAACCCACCGTCTGATGTCTTGGTATTTGACTCATTTTGTACATATCAGATGTTTTAGAACTTAAACATATCAAAACAAAGAGAAGAAAAATGCTTTGATACATTAAATGTAGGTCCTTTTTTTAATGTTAAAACTATGACCTTTTAGAAAGATGTTAAAATGCTGGATTAAACTCGCAAACTAATTTTTGTTCGATATTCACTGCTACCACCTAATGACTGATTTAATGTATTTAATAGCCAAGAGATGGCACTCTCTCTCTCTGAATTTTAAAACATGTTTATGGCTAATACTCAGTTTAAATTGCTAGTAGTAGCAGTAATTATTAAGTTTCAAATGAAACTATAATTATGTGCATTCTATAATATTATTGTACGATTCATAAATTTACAGTCTAATAAATGATAAGAATTGTGTCTCGGCGAAGAAGACATGAATGCATAGATACTTATTACACTACGACAATGCATAATTGCATTATGCATTGTTAAAAGCTGTTTTGAACAATAATTATAAAAGCCATAAAAGATATGAAACCAAAGTTATTGCTGAAATAGATCTCCGGTGTTCTTCATTTTTTTTTTAAATTTCGATTAATTTTCTATAGAATGATAAATAAGTAAAGTAATATAATAACAAATGCAATTACGTTTTTTTTTTTTTTTACATAACGACATCTAGAAGCAATTGACGCATAAATAATTAGAGACTCTTGGAAATAAATTCTAAAAATTGATTATGTAAATATCTAAATGCAAATAAATTACATGTTGGACTTACATGATGATCAATAACAGAAAATAGCAGCAAACGCTGCATTCTCATTTTCTCGTCTTTTCGTTGACAGAAATGCACTTAATTCTAGATAATGACGAAAGGTGGAGCATTGGCTGCCCCGATTATAATAGTGGAGGCAAGTAGAGTACCACAGCGATTTACTTTTAAAACGAGAGCAAAAAAAAAAAAACTGGAAGAAGTTATTATTTATCACAAAAAACTTATCAAGTTTTTAGAAATTATATATATATATATATATATATATATATAGCACATTCTGGTTATTTTCCAGTAATTCGAGCCCTACCCAAGCCTATGAGTTGTGGAAATACTTTCTGAAAATGAAAGCTGTGCCGAACAAAGCGGATTTTTGCAGCTGCCCAATTTTTAATCCATCTAACTCGAGTGCTTCTAGATGTTTTTTCAATGTTTTAGGGATGGCGCCTAAAGCACCTATTATTATGGGAACAACTTTCGTTTTCTTTTGCCAGATTCGTTCAACTTCGATTTGCAAATCGCGATACTTTGTAATTTTTTCATTTTCTTTGTCGTCAATCCGACTATCTCCTGGTACTGATATTTCGATAAACTTAACACCCTTATTTTCACTTTTTTCAACCACTGTGATATCGGGTGTGTTACATTCCAAGATTTTGTCAGTCTGGATTTTGAAATCCCAGAGTATTTTAACTTTTTTATTCTCAGCCACTTTCTGGTGAACTTTATGCTTCCAATAGTTTTTAGATATTTCAAACCCATACTTTTTACATAAATGCCAGCGGATTATCTTAGCTACGTTATCATGCCTTTTACGGTACTCAATTTGTGCGATTTTGCTGCATCAACTTATAATATGGTCCACCGTTTCTTCCTTTTCTTTGCACAATCTACATTTACCGTCTTCTTGAATTTTTTGTATTTTTGCCTTCATACCGTTGGTTTCAATGGCCTGTTCTTGTGCTGCAAAAATTACCGATTCTGTTTCTTTATTTAGTGCTCCATTTCTCAACCATTGCCAGGTCAAGTTGCTGTCAGCGCTGTCTTCTATGCTGTGAAGGTATTTTCTATGCAATGCCTTATTTTTCCATCTTTCAGTTCTCACTTTTACTTGGTTGGTTTTGTATTCCAATTTTGTTTCCATGGGTTTAAATAAACCCTCTTTCCTTACCTCAATTACAAAATTTTCGTTGTTTGCTGCAGATAATCATTTAAATTTCGTTTTGCTTCTTCAATAACTTGCTTCACTTGTAATAATCCTCTGCCTCCATTTTTTGCATGATAGATATAGCCTATCAATGTCACTGCGAGGATTGAGGGCATGGTGCATTGTCATTAATTTTCGAGTTTTTCGGTCTAAATCTTCCATCTTTAGCTGGGTCCTTTCAACAATGCCTGCTGAATATCTCAGAACAGGTATGGCCCAGGTATTAATTGCTTTAATCAAATTTCCAGCATTAAGCATTGACTTAAGGAGTTTTCTTAATCGTCTTATGTATTATGCTCTAGTTCTTTCTTTGATCTTATTGTGTAGAATTTGTGATGCTTCTAAAATTCCCAAATATTTGTAGCTGTCTTCGAATTTTATTGCCTTGATTATTTCACCATTGAGCAGCTCGATTTCGTTCAGATCTTCAAACTTTCCTCTTGTTATTCTAGCAATTGCACATTTGTGTAAGCCAAAATCCATTGATATATCTTGACTGAATATGTGCACAGTGTTAAGCAATGATCCGAGTTCATTCTCTGATTTTGCATACAACTTCAGATAGTCCATGTATAAAAGGTGAGATATCTTTGCACTCGTTTGCACAGTTTGATAACCATGAGCAGTTTTATTTAAAATTCTAGTTAAGGGGATCATTGACATGATAAACAATGGAGGAGATAATGAGCTCCTCGAAAGATGCCCCTTTTTATGTTTACCTCTCCAATTTCTTCTCTATTTAGAACCAACGTTGTTTTCCAGTTTTTCATGCTGGATTGCAAAATTTTTGTACGTTTTCGCTAATACCGAATAGTTCTGTGCATTTTAAAATCCAACTATGAGGCACCGAATCAAACGCTTTTTTATAATCTATCCAAGCCATATGAAGGTTGCTTTTTCTACGTTTGCAATTTTTAAGAATCATTTTATCAATCAGCAATTGGTCTTTTGTGCCTTTTGAATTTTTGCTGTTACCTTTTTGTTCAATTGGGAAAAGCGAAATTGCTTTAAGATAGCTGTATATTTTATCAGCTAGTATGCCTGTGAGTAGATTAAAAGTTGTTGGCAGGCAGGTTATTGGTCGGAAGTTTTCTGGTTTTGGACCCTTTTCTTTATCCTTTATGATCAAAAACGTTTTCCCTGCTGTAAGCCACTCTTCTTTGCTTTTCCTTCTAAAACATCATAAAATTGATTAGCAAGTCTTTCGTGTAAGCCTGTTAGATATTTCAACCAGTAGCCATGTAATTCATCCTTCCCGGGTGTTGACCATTTTTTATTTTTTTAGCTTGCTTTTGAACCATTTCAGTTGTTATTTTCTGTTGGTCCATTTTTCGTTCTTGAGATTTGTTCGTTATTTGTTCAATCCACTTTGCCTTGTTATTGTGCCTCTTAGGGTTGTCCCATAGGTTTTCCCAAAACTTTAGTGCATTTTATTTGTCTCTGGTATTTATATTTATATTTTCTTTAAGGTTATTATTCCTGCAGCAATCAATTTTCTTGTAAAACTGGTGCTGATTTGCGAGAAACATCGAATTTTGCTTGTACTGTTCAATGCGTGCACTGTATCTTCTTATTTTAGTTGCAACTGCAACTCTGTTTTTTGCTTCACTTCCTCTAATACTTCATCAATAGGTCGTGTTGCAGTATTATATCTCTTTATGAGGTTATTTCGGATTTTTGTGTTTTTCATCTTCTTTTTCTTAACGTTTTTCAAATTGCTGACGCCTGCTCTGAGTTTAAGAATTTTATTCTCCAGTCGATGCTTCCATTTTAGTTCCTGAGCCTTACTGCTTTTGGGTTCACTAATCTTATACCTAATTCAGATGTTACGACGTAGGCTATTGAGTACATAAGTTGATTCGTTTGCCCAATAGTTCCAGTAGGAATATCCCTTGCAGGAGTTCCTTCAGTTTTTGTTGAGGTACTTGTCTCAATACTGGAAGCCTAACTCGTTCCTGGTTGCTGTTCATTTCCTCGATAATTTTTCTTGCGAGTTCTTGTTCCTTATCTGATAGCTTCCTTTCAACTATTTGTATAATTTCAAATTTTTCAGCATTCTGCACGTTGGAATCTGGTTCTGCTCCATTCATATTCTTGGTCACTTCAGGGTCAGTACGGTCTCCTTTTACAGCTTGAGGTTTCAGTGCTTCCAGCTCAAGTTCACTAAATACCTTGCGGTTGATAATGAAGCTGCGTTGCTGCATCATCCTTTCGAATGAAATTTCAGAATTTGGGTGTCGTTCCAGCCAAAGTTGGAACATTTGTTTCTGAAATTCCCTAACCGATGGGTTTGAACTGTAGAAGCACTGCATGACTTGTCGATTTTCAGCCATGCTCCACTTTTTCCTAGTAAATACTTTCGAGTTCTGTGGATCTTGCTCCTGTAGCCCATTTGTCACTGGCTGTCCAGGAAGCCTAACATCCAGTGCGGTCCTTGGTAATCCGCGCGCGACCGATGCGATATAGAGTTCTGATTTGTCTTCACCATTTTTAACTGGGGGGGGGGGGGGGGGGGGGGGAAGGTGCATGAGATAAAAAAATAGGTAAACAGGACAGATTCACCCCTAGCCCTCGAATACTCTAATAGCATTGGGGGAGGGATGAAGAAGCAAGGCGAAAAGAAATACAGAGGGAAAGAAGAGTAGGTACCAGTCTACAGATAATATAACACGTGTATATTACATGAGGTAAGGCGTGGTCCAGCTTCAGGTGCCTCGTGTGTGAAATTATGTGAATATTTTGTCTTACGTATAGTAAGACATCATCAGTACAACAGCGAACAACAAGAAGGAACTGAGTAAAGAAAAGTAAAGCACATAAATTGGAATCCGTCTATCTAAAGTTACTTAAGTTACCGTTATGGAGTTTCTTATAGTTATTCACATCTCCAAAACGATTCGCTGGGATATAACCGTAAGATGAGTTGGCCAGCCCTTTCAAGAACCTCAGATCCTGTCATTCAGCGTTTTAAGTCAGCCTGATCGTATGTTTGATTCAGTCATGCGTGGACTTCCTTTCCTTCACATTTTTGCAAACTTGGGAATATTTAATTGTTGTGCAATATCGCTAATAGACAATTTCTCCCAATGCCATTGCTCACCTGAGGCTTTGGTTCTTTTATTCATTCTTCGACAAAGAAGATCGGAATGACTTTGTGCAAATTGCTAATCTACTTCCTTATAGGACACAAAATATGTAAATATTGAGTGCATCAATATCTCTGTAACTGGAGGAAAGGGTTCGGGAATTCTATAGTTTTTTTTTTTATTAGAATAATATACAAAAATATTTTTTCTTGATTTCATTCAAGATATATTCTCAAATAAACTCAAATTATATTCACAAATAGGATGCATACCTATTCGATGACTCAATATTTCGTATTATTATTATTACGTATCATTAGTATTAGTAGTAGTAATGGTATTCATCCCTTCACTTTGCAGTGCACCGCTAAGGAGAACGCATAATCCCCTCTAGTGTCTAAAACTTAAGTGTATGTACTTATCCTAAAATGATTGTCAATCTCATAATTAAACGACTATTGTTCTGAAGCTCATGAATGAAACTTCATGGTGAAAAGTCATTGTACACACAATATTAGCTTCTGATATTACAATCCCGCTTGCTCACTCATCTGTTTCATTTTCCCCTCCTATTTCAGGTGTCGATAAGCATTGAAAAAGATTCTCGTTCATCACTCGAAGGCACCACGAACTTTGAAGAACGCAAAGCTTGTTGGAAGCTAGAATACCGTGGACTTCTAGGCGAGAATGTGATTCATGTGCTTATTTTTTGCAACACAGCCATGCACACTCGCATTGCTCGAGTTCTTTTAAGAACATATCCAGCTTTGTGCCACGATGCCATAGAAGGAGATGAATACTGTGGTAAGTGATATATTTGCATTTATTGTTAAAACTGAGTACTTTCATTAATTATTGAAGATAAATGTAGCTTTAATAATTAATGAAAGTGACGAAACATAAGAAATAAATGAGGTAAACGCTGTTTTGATTGTATTTACATATTCAGTGCACCATTTAAATAGAGCTGTAACTTAGACATAGGTTTTCCCAGGTCTCAGTGATGGCTAAGGGGATTGATCCGCTAATCCTATAATAAATTTAATTCAATCCAAGTGTAAGCAAACAAAATTTGCGCCTGAAAATATATTCAGGGCTGAGGTAAGGTGGTACATCCCTTAACAACTCGTAGCAAAGGTGGACCAAGCTCTCATCATTCCTTGTCTCAGTATCTCCCATAATGCAAAGCACATCTCCTTACGGACATGTATACTGCTATGCATTAAGAGAAGGGCCACTACCCAGACCAGTTTCGACCTTTATTGAGGTCTCGTCAGTGGGAGGCAGATCCAGACTGGTGATACTAAGGCAGAAGCAATGGAGAAGTCATATTTACCTATACGATACTGAGCCAAGGAATGATGAGAGCTTGGTCCACCTTTGCTACGAGTTGCCAAGGGACCTTACCCAAACCAGTTTCGACCTTTATTGAGGTCTCGTCAGCAGGAGGTAGATCCAGACTGGTGATACTAAGACAGGGGCAATGGAGAAGTCATATTTACCTATAAGATATTGAGCCAAGGAATGATGAGAGCTTGGTCCACCTTTGCTACGAGTTGCCAAGGGATGTACCACCTTACCTCAGTCCTGAAGACATTTTCAGGCGCAAACTTTGTTTGCTTACACTTGGATAAAGGATTAAACTAAATTTATTATAGTCTAACCAAGATCGCTAATACCTTTTATTCCTGTGGAGAATAAAAGGCAGTTGATTTCTTTATTTATTTAAAATTCTAAAATACCTCAAAATGAATAAGGAAACACTTGAGCTACTTCACTCATGACTCTTGTCATTTTTCAATTCTTTTAATTACTACTAACTTCAGTTCATAGGTGCTCTGACTGTCCATGCAGTTTACGTGACCAAACATTCATGTTAGTGAATTAGCACGTTCTAAAAGTTGTTTTCTTTTTTGTTCATTCAACTACTTGTTTTAGTCAAATAAATAGATGGATCAAATTACGCAGAGGATATAACGACTAAAAATCGAATAAATGAGTTGTTCGAATTTAGTGGCATACAAGGTATCAACTTGATAGCAATTGTCAATCAGCAGAAAGATTTAAGAAGATGCAAGTAACTTCGACCCAAATAAAATTCAAAAATAAACTCACTACAGTATTGCGTAGAATACATGTAGATCTTGAAAGATAAAGAAAAAGTCAATAACTTTTCACAAAATAAATGAATGTTTGGAAAATCCTAAAATATCTAGAAGTCTTTTTTTTTTTAAATCTTTACTAAAGTTTTCTTTTTAATACATATTTATTGTAATATGAATTGCTGTCTAATGCTAGGTACTGAAGAAACACATGAATAATTATAAATAAATAATCTGTAGTAATTACAAGCCTTCAAGGTCTACGACTTGGCAAAGTATCACTGTATTTTGTAACCATAATTTTAGGATTTAATGGGTCGCAACAGATGAAGAGACTTGCCACTCTCTTCATCAGTTGTACCGCTTATAATTAGTGATAGTCTTGAATCAGATATGTCTGGTTTACTACAGGCGAAAGTTGAACCACCCATTGAGTCTTCAAAAGTTACACACAGGGCTATAACGGCCTCGAGCAATCATTTAATGGAATAAAAGGCATTAACTGATTTTGATATTATATATATATATATTCTTTCAACCTTCCATCCATTTATGTTTATATGTTTATATGAGTACTCGAGGGACATGGGGTCTTTCCATGGCTGGCCTATATTCATGTCTCCTCTATAAACTACTTTACTATAATACCTTCTATTCTACTATAATCTACTCTTCCCCTTCAATATACCCTATTCCTCCTATGGGTTTAAATTTGGAAGAAGCCTTAATAGTCCAGTGGTAGCAGCCCTACCACTGGACTATCCATCGCCAGTCTAGTCACCTGACATGGAGAATATTATTCTACATTTAAGTCGACAGAGAAAGGTAATCGTAATTTATAAATCATAAACAATTGAAGGAACAGGAAAATTTATTGGAGTCACATTGAAAGTAATGCCAAATATAAAATAAAATAAAGTCAAATAAATAAATATTTCAAACTGTTCGTTAGGTGTGTAGATATATATTACCAAACCGTAAGCTACATGATATTGGATAATACGGTTCGAATTATGTTGTTTTCTATTATTTATTGGACAATAATACCAAATAAAAAATAACAAATGCAATATTGTTCTTATCTGCAACAAGTAACGAAATATTAAATACACTATCTATATACATAATACATTAGTTTGATTTGTTTGCTGTTGACTAAGACGGATGTGTGCGTCACGTTTTTATGGGAACGAATGATTTTTACTTACGCATAATAATCTGTACACATTTCTTTCTGAAAGTTATCGTCAATAAATAATTTTCTATTCGCATTTAGTTATTTGCTAGTTGCAAGCAAATCCGTTTTAGTAAGTAAAGGGACGATACAAAACTGTTCTTGATTGTAAAAATCGCTTATTGTCCTTTTTAGTGACAACAAAAAATGACAAAAATAGCTAAATTCAAAATTTGGTCAAAAATGGGTGAGCAATAAGATCTATACTAGCAGCTTTAGTAGAACAGGAGGAGGAGGAGGAGGATGAGAAGAACAATAACAACAACAATAACAAAGAAAACCTATGATTTATGCATATTTTTTTTCATCATGTCCAGAATGCTCCAATTCTTATAATAATTACAGTAAATAGAATGTGTCAAATTAGGAAAGTTTTGGCTTTGTTGAAGACTCAACTTGACATATTTGTTATTCTGTAGGATTCTTTGTCGAATATACATAGCAGACCAATAACATTTAACTTAGAATGAAGTTGCAGCAGGTGAAATTTGGCCTCCAGTGACTAGTTTAATAACATTACCAGTAATTCTCTTTCTCTACAGTAGCATGACCCTTGCTATATGTGTTACTGTATATAATTCACTTTTGCTCTTTTCAGGGGCAAGCGCCTTGCATCTTGCTATTGCTTACGAGAACAGCGAACTTGTCCGCCAGTTAGTTGAAAATGGTGCTAGCGTCACTCAACGTGCTACTGGGCGTTTTTTTCTTCCATTCGACCAACAGTTACCGAAACCGAAGAAACAGTCCGATTTTGGAGGTAAGTTTCGGTGTGTGTGTGTGTGTGTGTGTGTGTGTGTGTGTGTGTGTGTGTGTGTGTGTGTGTGTGTGTGTGTGTGTGTGTGTGTGTGTGTGTGTGTGTGTGTGTGTGTGTGTGTGTGTGTGTGTGTTGATTTGGCTATCATCAGAATCACTATTAAATACGCACCTTGTTTTAAATACAAGTACACGTGGTTTTAAATACATGTTGCGCATGTGTTTAAATAACGCTATACACCATTATAATAACATACAAATAAAGCTTGAAGAAATTTGAAGTCGAGTGGCCTGGTTATTTAAATCTATATTCATTGACAAGTGGTGACCCAGAAGGTGACGATAAGGGAACAGAAGGTGAAAAAATAAACTTAGTGGTCTCCCAACCTAAAGAATCCCAGGAAGAACATGTTCGTAAAAAGCGAAGGACTGAAGATATACTCAAAGATGGTGATATGGATGATGACACTCCTACAACAGATACTTCAAGCACTCTTAGAGAGAAGGTTCCTCCAGTCATTCTACGCGATAAAAGCAAATCGACGTCGGTCATATCAATCATCAAGGACCAAAATATAGCTTACTCGTGGGAAAAAAATTATAGATGAGGGTATAAGAATTCAGTCCACTACGGTTGGCGATTACCGTCAACTAACTAAATTGATGGATAATCTTACCTTACAATATCATGTATTTTCCCTAAGTAGTGACAAAAGCTTAACGGCTGTACTTAGAGGAGTCACTGAGGATATCACCTCAGAGGAGATTGCAACAGATCTTATCAATCACGGTTTTCCCTCCGATTAAAGTGAGTAGGATGTATAGAGCTGACAAGAGAACCAGTGCCTCTTGTATTGGTAGAAATTCACAACTCCCACAAAAACATCTATGAGTTAACTTCGATCTGCGGTCTCAGGATTACTCATGAAACTCTGAGAAAAGAGCATCAGTCACAGATGTCAGAAATTTGGTCATGCTTAGAAACTATGTAAAGAAGACTACAGGTTTCAAATGTGCTGAAAACCACCCAACTAACACCTGTGCCAAGCCAAGAACCATACCTGCCAGATGCGGTAATTGCAACGGCCCTCCTCCTGCAAATTACAGAGGTCTACCCAAAAAACCGAATGACAGTGAGAAATAGTCAGACTACCCCTCAACCCCTCACGCAATTAAAGGAAGCTTAAATACCCTCCAACCCAAACAATATCTAAAGTCCCAAGAAGGTAAACTTCAATTAAACAAAACGTACGCCGATGCGGCACGGTCCAGGAAAACAACATGCCATGAACAAACAAATCCCAACCTGACTGCGGTCATTGCCGCCTCTCGAGATACCATGCTTCTAAACTTTAGGAAATCAAGCTCATCACTGACCCCTACAAAAAGATTACTACAAGAAACACACTTCATTCTAACAGTACGTAGCAATGAATAGAAACAAAATTCTTCCAAATTCTTTTCTAATCGCCGCTTGGAATGCTGCCAACGGCCTCTCCAACAAAATTATTGAACTACAAGAATTCGCAAATAGATATAACCCAGATTTTATTCTAATCAGTGAGGCACATTTACGACCAGCAAATAATAGAAATGAGGATTCCTGATGTACAGAAATAATAGACGTGATTTCAGAGGCGGTGGCACTGCCATTTATGCTAAAAACTACCTTAAACATAATGCATTAACTAACCCCCACACCACAAACTTAGAGATTATAGGCATCGAAGTATACACCAATACAGCTGGTAAACTTGACATCTACGCTGTTTATTACTCATCTAGCAAAACTTTACTGATGGCTGATCTAGACGCCATTCTAGGCATTAAAGACTCCGTCATCTCGCTGGGGATTTGGATTCCAAACATCCAGCTTGGAACAGTAAAACAACCAATAAAAACGGTCATATGCTAAATAATTATATGGGATCAAGCTACGTTGTAGTGGATAGATATTGCTATCCTACAGAACATCAAATATCAATATCAGTTACAAACAATGAATGAGCTGTCTTCGGATCAAAACCTTATCTTACTCAAATTAGGCAATCAGGAACAATCATCTCTCCCTCATTCCTTCATCGCTTGGGAAAAATTATCTAAAGTGTTACCCAAACATATTGGTCCGGTACCCACCATAAAATCAAAGGAGGAGACAGACAAAGCAATAGCCAACCTCACAAATCAAATTAATAAAGCATTAGCAGCAGTCACCAAAATTATAATTATTTATAAGCCTTACCGTCTTCTGGAAGATATTATGAATCTAATCAGGGATAAGAACAAAGTCAAGAAAGGATATCATAACACACGTGCTCCACAAGATAGAAAACGATTCAAAACATGAACAATCTACAATCTGGTCAGAGAAGCTCTTAGAAATCTCAGAAATCGACGATGGGAAATAAATTAACATCTCTTAGTCCTGAAGATAATTCCATTTGGAATTCTCTTAAAAATCTCAGAAACAAACACAAATCACTATTCTCCCATGCAAACCGACCATGGTTTTGCACACACAGATGCTGAAAAAGCCGAAGTTATAGTTAGCAATCAGTAAAAACAGTGCAGTCCAGCATATGAAAACATAAACATCAATCTAGTTTACAAGGTTCATTAGCATGTTAGACGCAGCTTGAAACAACCTAACAACAATTTAGAACTGATCAACCCTGCTTCTCCAGCAGAAATAAAGCCTGGTTGGCCGAGGATTAGCGTATCACTCTCCAGCTAAAAGGCTACGGGTTCCACTCCCGCCGTGGGCATGGATGTTTGTGATTAGCTGTGAAAATACTAGTGGTGGTGGTGGTGGGCGGTAGATAGCGTTGGTGTAGATGATGATGGTAGCTGCTGTTCGTTATAGTTGGTGGATTGAGTGGTGGAGAAGGAGAGTTGTGGAGCAAGCGCCCTCCCTCGATGAGTCTTTGAACTCCTGGGAGATGTCATATAATAATAATAATAATAATAATAATTAACATAATAAAGCATCTCAACAACAAAAAACACCATGTCCGGATGGCATCAGAAACAAAATCATCAAACTACTCCCACGCAAAGCTACAGTGCATCTTGTCAACATCATAAACGCAATACTAAGATTGCAGTATTTCCCTCCATCCTGGAAAATTGCTGACATTATACCAATTCACAAACAAGGTAAATATCCATAATTGCCTCAGAACTATCGACCCATCAGCCTGCTATCCCATGTAGAAAAATTGCCAATAAAATCATCTCCAGACTGCGAGAATCAACAATCAAATTAAACATCATTCAACGTGCAATTCTGTTTCCGTCAAAACCATAGTACTCTACAACAAATACATTGACTTGTCGAATATATCGCTACAGGATTCAACTGGAAACAACACACTGGTGCTGTATTTCTGAACATTATGAAGGCTTTTGATAAAATCTGGCACTATGGTCTCCTATACAAACTCATTACAGCAAACATATCAAATCATACCTTACTGATAGAAAAATGCAGGTCAAGATTAGTGGAACAAACTCTACCCAAAGCAAAATTTTATCTGGAATTCCACGAGGTTCCTTATTGGTCCTACTTTTGTTCTTAATCTACATGGCAAATATCCCACAGAACCCTTATGACGTCCATCACGGCTTTATACGCAGACGATACGGCAGTATTCACAAGATCTCTCCGTCCTTACCTTGTAACCAAGAAATTTCAAGACAGTATCGCTATGCTAGAAATTAGAAAAATGGCTCTCAGATTGGAGACTGCAAGTAAACCCTCAAAAAACGTGCAGCTATACTCTTCACCAGAAGGCTAGCATCTTCCAAAGGGGGATATTCAACTATTTAATTCTAAAATCCCATGGCAAACAGAAACTCAATATCTCGGGATACAATTAGATTAAAGAGTGCGTTTCAATAGTCATATCAGGCTCATCTGTGCGAAAGTATCCAAAGCTATCGATCAACTCTATCCCATGATTAATCGACGCAGCAAATTCGGATCAGATGGTGATTCGGTCCATAATTACCTATGCCTCGACAGCTTGGAGCCATACTTCCAAATTCAAAATGCTAAGATTACAACGAGTGCAAAACAAGTGCTTGCGGATGATACTAGATGCTCCGTGGTTCGTCAGAAATAATCAGATTCACCGCGATGCCAATATTCCACATATCTATTCTTTTCTTCACTCTCTTAGCAGTAACGTTCTTTTCAAATGCGGTCACGTACCCAAATCAACTGATCAAAACAAGCTGCAGACTACAATGAATATGTCCTCTACAAGCATAAAACACCGAAAGCAATTTTACTATCCAAAGACTATATTTAAATCTCTCAGCCCCCACAGGTCGAGCTTAATGCTCACAAATCACTCTGAACAACGCATCTTTCCATTCAGACCACTGGGAATATAAAAAGCGGTAAGCTTCATTCTTTGCAATAGTACCGTTGAAGTTGAAGTATACTGTTAAATCAATTTGCTAATGAGATTTATTTTGCTTCTTTTAACTACTTTAGAGTGGAAATGTCATTGGATGGAAATAGTTAATTTTTAATTTTAAGGGTTTTTTTTCTCGAATAAGACTCTTTCCACAATCAGTACTTCAGATTTAAGTTAAAGGATATTATATCCCATATTGTTTCATAGCCCAATAAGAAACTCAAAGAGTTTCGTGCCGAATATAGTAAATATATAAAGTTCCCTTTAGGGAATGCAACACTGAGGCAACTCATGGTAAAGGTGGAGCAAGATCCGATCACTATTCTTGATATTTCCCCATAATGTGAAATCCAGCTCCTAGGAGCTGTATTACTGTTCTACATTATGAGTTAAATTACGAGTTAAATTAATAAGTACTTCAGATATTTCACAACTCGAAACGAAAGACGACAGCAATTATAATTTATTCATTGAAATGCACTTCGTAAACAATAAAAATGCAAAATAAACCAATTTTATAATCTTATTTATAATTTTAATATCTGATCTAATTACAATCTTAAATATGAATTCAAAATGCATGCATGTATACAAGCGTGGAACCCCGCCTACTCAAGAAAAAAAAAATCTACTTTCCAATTTTTTTTTTTCCCCATCAGGTCTCTGTTACTTGGGCGAATATCCGCTAGCATGGGCGGCAAGCTGTGAAGATGAAACATCTTACAATCTTTTGCTGAGGAAAGGAGCTGATCCCAACATGCAAGATTCGTTTGGTAATATGATTCTGCACATGGTAGTCATTCGAAACAAACTGGTAAATAACATTTGAAGTTTATGTGACGAGTGATTATAAATCTTTCCTATTTTGCAATTTGAATATCTGAAATCTACATGTTATTGAATTCCATAATAATTACATAAAACATCTTAATAAGATTTTTGTGACAGTAAAAATATTTTCTACAAGATGACGCAGTTATCCCCTCGGTATATAGATTTTTTTCTTTGAATATGATATGCTTTAAATATTCAATTTCAAAACATGAAACGATTCTGTCAAGATTTCTGGAATAAAACAAAAAGAAATTAATACAATTTTATGAAACTAAACTCTTAAAATAAACTAAATAGGAACAATCGAAAATAATTAAAACTAAAAACGAGTATGCTCCTATACCTAGATTGTTATTTGTATTTCCCTTTACGTAAACAAATCTATAAATACTTGATATATGTATTACTTTGTTTACCAGACAATGTACGGCTATGCTCTACGGCATCCTACGTGTCCTGCTAGAGATAATATTCCAAATAAAGCCGGACTAACGCCTCTCACCTTGGCCTGCAAATTAGGCAGAAATAAAGTTTTTCTTGAAATGATGGAGCTCAGTAGTCTTGTAAGTTGATATTTCACGATTAACTAACTTTAATCTACCATTGGAATGATTTCATTGAATTGATATGACCTTATCAAGTGCATCTTACATTTGTTTTTGTGGTGTTGCAAACGGATACAATGAGTTGAATTAGGCAATTATCCTCCCCAAGATTAGTCCAAAAAGGAGAACAATATTACTGCTGTTATATATTTAGCCAGTATAAGACATTTCAAAGCTTAAAAATACTTTCTATACTTTTTATTGGTGCAGATCAGATGATCGAAATGTCTCTATTTATTATTATTATTATTACGTGACACCTCCATGGAGTCCAAGGACTCATCGAATGAAGGCACTCTGTTCTACAACACCTCACCAAGTCCCCTGAAATCCAATCTTATGATCGTGCATGAATAGGCTGACCATACTCTTGAATTTTTCTCTATCCCTTAAGCAGTATTCTGCAGGGAGAAATACCAATGGTGATGCGAAACCTTCAGATCGGCTTCAATCTTAGTTCCCTTATATTGCACCTTCCTACTAAAGATTCCGATAATTTATGACCTCTAAACTAAGTTTCCGATCATTTTTCAACTCAAAATCAACGTTGCTTTAGATGCACGTAACTCGGCGATGTCTAATAGACAACGCAATAAAAATAACAGAATATAATTAACTGTCAGCTTCAACAATTGGAGAACTGTCAGCTAATCGGCGACCAGCAGTATGGAGTCCACTAGTCAATATCCATAGCACATCAGCATGCATAATCTACCTCTCGGCAGGTGCCAAAGAAGGGTATGGAGGGACCTATGCTGTTCACTGCACATTTCCAAGGTATCTGATGGAGTTTTACATCGCGGGCCTGTCAGCACACTGTCATCTTATGGTCTGTTTTACATCCTTTGTAATAACTAGATTCACAGTTTTCTCTTTGGTCATTCATTGCGTGTGGAGAGTGTTCTCTATCTCTCTGTGTGTGTGTGTGTGTGTGTGTGTGTGTGTGTGTGTGTGTGTGTGTGTGTGTGTGTGTGTGTGTGTGTGTGTGTGTGTGTGTGTGTGTGTGTGTGTGTGTGTGTGTGTGTGTGTGTGTGTGTGTGTGTGTGTGTGTGTGTGTGTGTGTCTTCGGTTATTCCTCAGGCCTCTGTTATTTCACTCATCCCTTCCTCATACGAGGGTGGTCTGAAAGGTTTTCTCGACCTAACAATGAAAAAACGAATTTATAATTTCAAAATTATTTTTATTTTTCACATAATCTCCATTAAGACTAACACATTTATTCTACGATGCTCCAGCGCTATTATCCCGTCCCTGTGGGGTTTCTCAGTAAGATCTGCAAAATACCCCTAAAAAGCTGCAATCAATCGACCTCTCGATTCGAAGAAAAACGCTGACCAGCGAGGAAGAGTTTTAGTTTTGGGAAGAGATAGAAGTCAGACGGAGCAAAATCTGGGGGGAACAGGATGGATGTTCCAACATATCACAGTGCTCTACACTATGATATATGAAAATCCCTTAATTTTCCCATTGCCAAAACACCTTTGTGGGCAGCTGCATTGTCCTGATGAAAGATGCTTTTTTTCTTCTGCAAACCGGGTCTTTTCTCACGAAGTTTTTTGTCTAGTCTGGTTAAAAGATCGGAATAATATTTCCGGGGTTATCGTTTTACCCTTTTCAAGATAATTAATAAACCAAATGCCTTTAGCATTCCAAAACACCGATGCCATGACCTTTCCTGTTAATGGAACCGACTTTGTCTACTTTGGCTCTGAACAACCGGCTTCTGTCTACTGTTTTGACTGCTGTTTGGATTCTGGTATGTAATGGTGAATCCAAGTCTCATTCATTGTAATAAATCGACGCACAAAATCAGTTTTATTCTTGTTAAAACGCTCCAAGCACTGTTCAGAGATTTTCATGCAAGTTCGTTTTTGATCCGCTGTGAGCAAGCGCGGCACCCATCTTGCTCAAAGCTATAGTCTCAGCAATTTCATGCATTTTGACTCGCCTTTCATCCAATACAATATCGTGCATTTGATCAATGATTTCTGGTGTTGTTACACTTTTTGGAAGTCCTTCACGTGGATCATCTTCAAGGCTGTTACGGCCACGTTTAAACTCGGAAGCCCATTTTTTAATTGAAAGTTCGTGGGCCCTATTCTCCTTCGAAAACGAAGGAAAACAGTGCCCATGAACTTTTATGTACTTCGAATGAATTTCTTTTGGCGTTAAACCTTCTTTTACAAAGAATTTTATAACTGCACGATACTTAATTTTATCCATTTCAAGGGATACAGACAACACGTTTGTTTCAGACAGCTGTATAAAACAAACTACTTGATAGAAATGACTTGCAATTTCACATGAATGCTTATGACAGATGTACCAACTTAGAAAAAAAGATTGTGCCGATAGTGTTCCCATCTATGGTCGAGGTGAGAACTTTTCAGACCACCCTGTTTACCAATGTTTCTTCTGATGATCTACTTGCACTGCTACAAGATATACAATATACAAAGAGAACTCTGATCTAGCCATAGTAGTAGGGGGGTCACTTCTGACAAGATCAAGATCAAGATAAGATAAGGAATCGTGACGTGATTGGTTGATGACGTCATTGTGTGCATGGGTTCATGGGTGTGTAAGGTTTGGAATTTCCGTGTGGGCAAGTGTGTCACTGGCTTCTGTTGTTGTGTTTTGGTTCGCGTATGGGATTATGGGTGATGGTAGAGATAAGGATTCGTGTTGTGATTGGTGGTGCAGTTCTGACAAGATGAAGATCAAGATAAGATAAGGAATGGTGAGGTGGGTGTGTGTTGTTTTCAGATGTGGATAAGTGACGTCATTTTTTATTTGTAAATAAATGTCGTCATTTTTTATTTGTAAATAAATGTCGTCATTTGTTATTTGTAAATAAGTGACGTTGTTGTTTTGAATGGAAAGGATGATATTAGTGGATAAGAAATCGTGTCGTGATTGGTGGGACACTTCTGACAAGATCAAGATCAAGATAAGATAAGGAATCGTGACGTGAATGTTTGTTATGAGATGTAGATAAGTGACGTCATTTGTTAGTTGTAAATAAGTGACGTTATTGTTTTGAATGGAAAGGGAAATATATTAGTGTATAAGTAATCGTGTTGTCATTGGTGGACACTTCTGACCAGATCAAGATCAAGATAAGATAAGGAATCGTGACGCGAATGTTTGTTGTTATTGAGTTTGGAATGATAATTTAATTTAACTATATTCTATGTCACTCAAACATACAGTTTTTTTTTCTTCTATAGATGGTTGTACTAATTTTCCAATACATTTTGGGCATTTCTTTCCTGTTAAAGTGTGGGAATTCTTAGAGAAAGTCGTGATGGCTCTCGTGTTTCGAGTTTTTCTGAATAATTAATTATATACTTAAAAAACCTGTCCTTAAACACACATACACACACACACACATATACACATTAGATATAAAAAATCGCTAATGTATCCATGTTGATACTCTAATATATACCCTATGATTATTCTTATGGAAAAAAAAAAAAAACTATTCAGTATTAGAATTACGCTTACCCAAAACATACGAGCAGTTGTTATGTTTAAGTTAAATGTGACACACATCTGTCATTGTCGTCTGTGGAAATTCTTAGAGTATGTCGTGATGGCGTGTGTGATTAGATTTTTATGAATAATTAATTATATACTGGTGTCACTCAAACATACGTTTTTTTTATTTTTTTATTTTTTTTTTATTTTATATAGATGGTTGTACTAATTTTCCAATACATTTGGGGTATTTGTTTCCTGTTAAAGGGTGGGAATTCTTAGAGTAAGACAATGACGGATGTGTGTCACCCTGGGTGACACACATCCGTCATTGTCTTTTAGGAAAAAAACGCGTTTTTTTCCTAAAAAGTTATCATAAAAAACCAGTTTTTTAATTTTTTTTTTGTCCCAAAAAAGTTATCAGTATCAATTGGAGGTGACATCACTAAAAGATATCCGCAAACGATGAGCTCACTCATCTCCACTAGGCTGAGCAGACATCTTCTGGAGGAGAGGGGATGGTGTGAGACTAGGGTGATGGGGTTAGGTTGGGGGAGCTTTGCAGGGAAGACATCTGTCACCCTCTGTGATATCACAGTATGAGAGACATATGTTCCCCAGAAATATCCAAACACATAACGACATTGTTGTCGTTTTGTTTGGCTATGGAATTGTGGGTGATGTTTTTGAGATAAGATATCTTGGAATTTTCCCAGGGTGACACACATCCGTCATTGTCGTCATGGTTTATCCAACACCATGTAGAAACATGTCCGTGAATCATCTGCGCAAAAGTTTCATTTTGGAAGGAACGGTCAGGGTTAAGGGTCAGGTAAACAGTACTATAAGGAAAAATAAACGAGTCAAGTGTCTTTGCAGTTACGACAATTCGTTCATCCTGTGAAGTTATCGTATTGTGTTGTGGTGATTGGTATCCAGGAAAGTAAAGTAAAGTAAAATAATGGTGAGCCACAAAAGTCATTGAAATTTTCTTTCTTCAGGAAAATAGCACGAGACAAAACTCTTCACCTAGCTCTAAAAGGATGGAAACCGATTATTATTTTAGAAGACACGTACATTGTGATGTATTTATCCCAGACCACTTGGGAAAAATTATGCAGGAAGTGGTCTGATATCCTCGGCTACTTGCAAAGAAGAGTTGACTACGAAATGGACCTCGGTGATTGTTATATTCTGAAATGCCAAGATGGGGAACTAATACTTGATGATACAGGAGCTGATGGAAGTAAGGTTTTTTCTATTAGTTGTGAAGAAGCTGAGAGATTTTCAACAAAAATGTACGACATTGATAATCATTTACTATTTTTGGAAACTGAATTACCATCTGTCAGATTAATGGGAAAAATTATCGCTCAACATTTAAATTCATCAATGGTAAAATTAGATTTTCAAGATTTTATCCAATTCGATAAAGATTCTTTATTTTGGGACATTTACGAACATTTTACAAAAACTGTTTGTGTATATTTGCTGACAAAAGAATACACAGAATGTTTAGCGAGGCATGGTGTCATTTCCAGACTGACACAATATCAAACGTATGGAAGTGTGGTTACCATGGTATCTGATTTAAAAATTCTTTTGCGTGACCAGCTATTTTGATGTAATGTAACCAAGAAACAGTGAGTAACAAAAATTTTATTCATTGAACTCTTTGGAAAATGTTAAGAGTCTAACTAAATATTGTGAAATATTTTAGGTAATTACATGTTTCGAATTTTTCTCAGTGAATATACTTGTAAATAGTATTTCAGCAAAATAAAATGTGCATTTGTAAACTTAAATGAACAAAGATGTGTTTTTGTTGTGTTTTTCCACAGTGAATTTTTACTCAGTTATTCTGATTAGATCTTGATATTTAAATCCACAACTTTATATCTTAATGCAATTCTGTTTAATTATTTTAAAAAATCACAACTGTGAAATTAATGCCAGGACAGGAAAAAAAAAAAGTGTTGAAAACGAAAATCCATGTATTGATTATTTTAGAAATTGTCTAATGCTATCTATTGACATTATTTGAGTTATCTGAAAACAAATCGTTCACATAATCGAAAATCCGAACTGTTAGAATTTGGTTATTTTACAGAGAGAGAAAGAGAGAAGCATCTAATTAAACCAACAAAACGTGACTTTAACACTTCTTTAAAGTTTGGCATAGAGAAAATGTTAGTACTCTACAGATAACACATATACAAAATTTTACCTTTCCCTACACAAAGTAAGATAAAAACACACCAACAGTATATCCAACAGCATGTGAAAACATGTCGTTGAGTCATCTGCGCAAAGGTTCATTTTTGAAGGAACGGTCAGGGTAGGGGATGGTAAGTGTAAACAGTACTATAAGGAAATACCAGAGAGTCGAGTGAGTTTGGACTTAAGGTAATCGTTCATCCACTGCAGCTGCTGTTTTGTGATTTGTGTTTGGTAATGCAAAAATAATGGGTGAGCCACAAATTCATTGAAAGTTTCTTTGTGAAAAGTTCTAATTGTTTAGAATTTTGTAAACGAAAGTTACCATAAAGTATACGATCAGAGCTAATAATCAGTGAAATAATAATAAATAACTATTTATTTGTGGTGCCATATGAAGTAATCGAAGAAGAAGAATGAAGGAAAACGATTATGAAAAATCGACAGTGGGTGAAAAATACGAATTTTCACTTATCATTGGGATAATTGATGTACAATTTTTGTTGAATAGCAGTTCAAATTTATTTCCTAAAGAAATTTGTATTTCTGATGGTTTTAGTGTAAGATATGCAGTGACAAAATCACCTTGTAGTTGGAAAGAATTACCTGAAAGAGTTAAAAAACAGAATTCTTGGTTAATAAAATATAACCATCAGCTGAAGTGGGAAATTGGTTCACTAGCTTTGGACAAACTAAGAGATTGGATGATAGAATCAACATGCAAATATCATATATTACTTGCCAAAGGAAGAGAAAAATCAAAAACATTAACGAAGTTAATAGGGAGGCCTGTTCTTGATTTAAATGAAATTGGATGCCCAAAACGTGAAAACATAATGTGTACTTTTAAATGCTTTTGGAAACATAACGAAAGATTCTGTGCTTTTAATAATTCTCTGAAGTATACGTATTGGATTCGAAAATATAAATATGCAACCCTTAATTTTACTACTACAGTAATAAATTCCCAACAAACAACCACCAAATGAAAATTAACTTTCAGATGAGAATCACATTGTCAAAACCATACGATGGTAATTCCACAACCATGGAAGAACCTTTGATGTATTTTTCAATTTATTTATTTTCTGTATTGTTAGATTCAGTAAATACAATTTGTAAATAATATTTCATTCAATAAAATGTGTAAATTAAATGAACAAATTGGGTGTCGTAGATGTGTTATACAAATTTAAGAAAGAAGATAACATTTTTTTTTTTTTTTTTTTTTTTTCCTTGTGAAATTTCATGCCACAAAGTAACCAGAGAATTTTTTTTTTTGATTCATTGAAGTAAAAGTCTTATTTGTTCGTTATCTAGAAACAAAGTTAATGAATGAAAACTAACAGTGTGGGAAAAATCAGAACCAATGGAAAACCAATAATCACAACATGTGACAATGAATAATTTAGTTCTCATCGATCAGACAAGGTCAAATTACGAACCTTTGCTACCCATCAGTAGAGTAACACCTCGAAAACTCTTAGTCACAACATTAAGCTTGAGTGCAATATGTGTAGGATAGGAAGTGATGCGAACAAGTTAGGTCTCAAAGATCACATGAGGCCATTTACAAATCTTTGCTACCTAACACTATTGTAAACATTACTCACATGAAAGCTTGACTAATACACTACCCTGGAAATATTTTACCTTTGAAGTAAGCGCTATATACGGCTATGAAAAGAACGATGACTGACTGACCGGAAATGAGTCACTCAGTTATCTACAAACTAGCTTAATGAAAATTAACAGTGTGGGAAAGTAATTCACACACAATTTATTTATTTTACTCAGTTATTCTGGTTATAATATGTAGTTAACTGAATTTTAAAATACAGAAAATAGCCATTCAATTTGAAAAAAAAAAATAATAATTTCACTTGTCAGAATTCCATACCTTAACAGCACTCGGAATTCGAAACAGGAAATTACACTTACCCTAAACAAAAAGGCGCATAGACTTTCCTACCATGCTTAGGAAACATAGCATGAGCAACTGTGGGAAGGAATTAAACAGAGAACGAACCATTCGGATAGTAATCTAAATTGGAAAATAAATTCATAATTTACGGTTGTGACTCATGTCATCCCCTTTGAAGAAAAGCGCTCGCTGGGGGATATTGCAATGACGAAACCTCACCATCTACGCTCCGTAATCTAAAGGACGAAGTAACTAGTTCAGGTTACAGTATTTACAGAAATTTCATTCTTTGTGGTTTTTGTGTTTGTGTTGTGTTGTGGATATAAAATTGAACTATTTTGGAATAATCGAATTTCGAAGAGTCATCTGGAAAGCTGTAAGTACATTTTTAACTTAAACATAACTGATCGCATGTTGTTTGGTAAGCGTAATTCTAATACTGAATAGTTTTTTTTTTTCCCATAAGAATAATCATAGGGTATATATTAGAGTATCAACATGAACACAGCAATTTTTATGTCTAGTGTGTGTGTGTGTGTGTGTGTGTGTGTGTGTGTTTAAGGACAGGTACTTTAAGTATATAATTAATTATTCAGAAAAGCTCGAAACACGAGAGCCATCACGACTTACTCTAAGAATTCCCACCCTTTAACAGGAAACAAATACCCCAAATGTATTGGAAAATTAGTACAACCATCTATATAAAATTAAAAAAATAAAAAAAATAAAAAAAAACCGTATGTTTGAGTGACACCAGTATATAATTAATTATTCATAAAAATCTAATCACACCCGCCATCACGACATACTCTAAGAATTTCCACAGACGACAATGACAGATGTGTGTCACATTTAACTTAAACATAACAACTGCTCGTATGTTTTGGGTAAGCGTAATTCTAATACTGAATAGTTTTTTTTTTTTTTTCCATAAGAATAATCATAGGGTATATATTAGAGTATCAACATGGATACATTAGCGATTTTTTATATCTAATATGTATATGTGTGTGTGTGTGTGTGTGTGTGTATGTGTGTTTAAGGACAGGTTTTTTAAGTATATAATTAATTATTCAGAAAAACTCGAAACACGAGAGCCATCACGACTTTCTCTAAGAATTCCCACACTTTAACAGGAAAGAAATGCCCAAAATGTATTGGAAAATTAGTACAACCATCTATAGAAGAAAAAAAAACTGTATGTTTGAGTGACATAGAATATAGTTAAATTAAATTATCATTCCAAACTCAATAACAACAAACATTCGCGTCACGATTCCTTATCTTATCTTGATCTTGATCTGGTCAGAAGTGTCCACCAATGACAACACGATTACTTATACACTAATATATTTCCCTTTCCATTCAAAACAATAACGTCACTTATTTACAACTAACAAATGACGTCACTTATCTACATCTCATAACAAACATTCACGTCACGATTCCTTATCTTATCTTGATCTTGATCTTGTCAGAAGTGTCCCACCAATCACGACACGATTTCTTATCCACTAATATCATCCTTTCCATTCAAAACAACAACGTCACTTATTTACAAATAACAAATGACGACATTTATTTACAAATAAAAAATGACGTCACTTATCTACATCTGAAAACAACACACACCCACCTCACCATTCCTTATCTTATCTTGATCTTCATCTTGTCAGAACTGCACCACCAATCACAACACGAATCCTTATCTCTACCATCACCCATAATCCCATACGCGAACCAAAACACAACAACAAAAGCCAGTGACACACTTGCCCACACGGAAATTCCAAACCTTACACACCCATGAACCCATGCACACAATGACGTCATCAACCAATCACGTCACGATTCCTTATCTTATCTTGATCTTGATCTTGTCAGAAGTGACCCCCCTACTACTAGCCATGGACAGTCCTCTTCTGTCAGTTTTAGCAAATCTTTATGTGGAAACATTCGAAAACAAAGTTCTAGAAGAATACCATCATAAGCCAAAATTATTGAAACGGTACGTTCATGATATATTCTTAGTCTGGAACCACGAACTACCCTTCACTTCTACGTTTCATGAGTACCTGAATCGTAAACACCCTAACATAAAATTAACCTATGAATTAGAATCTGATGGTTCACTCCCATTTCTGGACCTTTCACTAACTAAGGAAACGGGTAAATTAAAAGTACCTATATTTCGCAAGAAAAATTTATAATGAGGAAGAAAACAGAGGATTCATCATGCCCCCATGTATTAGCTGTATTTCTCTAAAACTAGCAAAAATAGTTAAGAAATATAAAATCAAAGTAGTATTTGATTTATCAAGATGAGATCACTACTCCGATCGAAAAACCTGGGGCTTCAGTATCCCGGTGTTTATCGTTTATGGTGTGATTGCCGGTCATCTTACTATGGTAGAAAAATCAGTTGAGCAATGTATTGAATAACACATTCGAGATATTGAATACCATAGAAAGGAAGCCGCAGCTTTGTCATCACACGTGATCTCTTCAGCTGACCCACAAGATGCTTCGCAAATGAGACATCAAGTTTTATGGGATAAATCGGAGCTATTACACCGTTGCTATGGAAATAGCATTTGAGCTTAAACATCTAAATATTATTCACTAGTCAAACACGTTCACGTGAATGCGTAAACACGCAGAACATTCGGAACGATTAGAAATATTTAAAAAAAAAAAAACATCAGTTTCGTCTATAACTATATAGTGGCTGTCACCTTTGTTAGTTGTTTTGTCTATTAGTCTGTGTATTTACACCTAAAAAAATCCTGTGAAATTAGGATGAAACGTCGTGTTATACGAGACAGTGCATGTCAAAATTATGTTAACATTTAAACGGAAAAAAACATTTATTGTAAAATTTAAAAAATATTTTTAAATATAATTTAAAATAAAATTTAAATGTTCATTCCATAAAAGTGTTAACATAGTTTTGACATATCCTGTATATTATATTCTATATTAAATATATTGACTTCCTAGGGCTACTCTTAAACTGGACGCTCACTAATAATATATTCTCTGCAATGAACTTCATAAAGTTGTGAAATAAACTACATAAAGTTCAATCTAAAACGATTTTTCGTCTGTTTCCAATGTATAATTGTGTTATTTCAGTTTTCGTTTTTAAATAACAGATGGCGCAATGATGAACATCATACTGCCGTCTGTTACATGGCGCTATAAGCAATATTACCATCCGTTTGTGAATATTTTTTCTTGATATTGTATATAAATAGTATGTAAATATCAAGTTTGATAGCACATAAATGCTGTGTGTGTGTCATACTATAAATAGATACAGTTATCATACTATAAATTAAAAATTGAAATAAATACTATAATTGGAAAAAAAATCTAAATACTGTATACAGTATATAAGAAAACAAAAAGGTAATAAAAAAGTAAGTGTTTTTGCCAGTTTATCTACTAATATTTGTCACTTAGCCGACTTAAATTTAAAGAATCTGTAAACATTGTCATTTAGGAAAGTATATACTAAGTAAAATTAAATAACAAATATGTGCTGTGGACATATTTTCAAACATTGATTAAGCACAATGTATTGATTTTCGCATGATTTATATGTCCATTAATTCAGTTGTTTTTTTTAATCTGAATTTTTAGGAATTCTGGAGGTACAGTAACATCACATGTTCTGGATATCCATTGAATGAATTAGACAGTTTGACGCCTGTTGGAAGAGCAAGTAATTAATTACTGTTAAAATATTAACAGTTAATCTAAAAGGAATAATGCATTAAAACGATATTAATTAATTATTTCAATAAGTCTTAAATGTACTGATAATTATATTATATTACGTTTATTTACTATCTGTTTTAAAAGTATTTAAAATATATAAATCCGTTTTCAACAGTTATGCCAGACGACCAAAAGATTGTAGTGTTTTTAAGTTGGTCTTTTTTTTTTTTTTTCTAGATTTTTTTGTTCAGCGCTTGTGCTGTTGAATATTTTACTTGTAAGCGCAATTTCATTATTTTTAAAGAATTTACGTGTCCTCTGCATTGGCATTTTGCCAAAAACACTGTTTGATGATATTGCTTATTCAGGAATAACAACCTACGCACGACTAATTATGTTTAAAATTTTAGCTGTATTTTCGTGTGGGGGATTACGATAAAATAATAAATAATAAAAATATATACCTGTATCTTTTTAACATTACTTGTAGTGAGATGGTTATTTTCAGTGAATTATAACCATTCTATGAATGCTACTTTTAGTATCTTATAAACTTTTATCCCCTCTTACAGACCGGAATTCTGCGTTGATACTTATACTGAATGGCCAGAGTAATGAACACTTGAACATGTTAGATGGAGGTGTTATTCAACGTCTTTTGGAAGAGAAGTGGAAAACGTTTGCCAGGGTAATATTCCATCTTTTCTCTAATCGGAACTATTAGACTTTTTTTAGAAGCTTACCATATGACAGTTTACTGATCTTTAGTAATCGTTTAAGGATTTAAATCAGACTTCATTATTTAAAGACCACGAGTATTTTACATTTTAAGACACTGCACATGTATTTGTTGCGTTATATTATACTAAATAATGATATTTCGCTCTTCAACATAATTAAATAGTAAATGAATACACAATAGGAGAAATGCAACATTTGTCATAAAAACCACCATTTAAGTTTTCGCAGATAAAAATCTTTTGCTAAACCTACTAATTATAACAAAGATCAAATAAAATCATGTAACCTGTTAGTTACTAGTTCAAGTTTTCGAAACTTGATTGCTGAAAAAAAAGCGATTTTTCAGAAACCATTAGTGCTCACAACAGTATTATTATTATTATTATTATTATTATTATTATTATCATCATCATTATCATCATCAGTTAACAAAGTCCGCATTTAAATGGTACAAAAAACATGGAACAACATTCGGAAGGCTTTGGCAAATGTGTTCAATTCGGACCTTATCTAACGGTGCCAAGGAACTCGCTATGTTTCTTGGATAGCTGAAGGTTGTATAGTCTTTGGAGGGGAGGGGAGGGATAAAGAAACGGACGAGAGGGTGGTTTGCACTAGAAGCTTGACAGTGGAAGAAGTTGACCACAGGCTGTTCGTATTTTTACAGGGAAATGAATTAAAGGGAAATGAATGAATGAAGATGGATAGTTCAGCATAACGACGTAAAAATATGTATAGAAAAGGCATAAGGCAGGAACAGAATCTATGAGAACGTGATTGGTTTTAGTGAGTAAAACAGTTGCTCATCTATTAACTGAAATGCCCTCTGTTGGCTAACAAGCATTTTAGGGAAGTTTTGTTGCACCATCCCAAATGTGAAAATAGCATTCTGATGTTGAGCCGATTCGGAATTTAGGCCATGGTAGTAGTTGTATTAGTGAGAAGAAGTGTCTTAAGCAGAAAAGGACACCTAGTTTTGTGGAAGATGGGGAGGATGTGTAGTGTCTGTAACAGAAGAGACTATAGGTTCGAGAAGCTAGAGATAAGATAAAAACTTTAAGGTGTAAAGAACCTTATTTGGAGCCACTAAAGCTTTTTAGGTAATTTCATTAGCAAATAGAATAAAGTTTTCTCCGTTGGCTTCTGATTTTATATAATTACTATTATGGATTCTTTAGTTTCATCCTGAAAGTGGTGATATTGAGCGCGCGCGTGCACACGCACGCACACACACACACACACACACACACACACACACACACACACACACACACACACACACACACACACACACACACACACACAAAACATGAATTGACTTCTAATCAGTATGTAAATATATAAATTGTAAGAAGAAAATAGAATCTTATGCTGAACGGTTTTTTAAAAAGTAGAAACCACAAAATCTTTTACATCATCAATGAAATGTTTATTCAGAAATTTAAAATGTAGTCTAGAGTGCTCAAAATTCTCTGATGCGGTGCCTCAATATCGTTAAACATTTTTAACGATATTCATAGGGATAACGTCGGGGAGGTCTAGCTGCGTCTACATACTACCTAGGATCTCAAAGTATTAACTTATCCTTCCTCATTGAGACAATAATTGAAAGCCTGTGTGCCAATTAATTGATTCACAACAAGTCTATATCACATTTGCAGAAAATCCTTTTGGAAATCCATTTCATCTGGCGCAGGAAATGTTTCAATAGTCATAAATGCTCAACGAAAGTATTATTCGTTCTGTGTAGAGCAAAACTCACTTCATAGCATGAATAGCTCTTCCAAACACACATCAGAATTCACAAACACGACGGAACAAGAGTTCACTCACGAATTATAATCTACCACTTTGAGGGACTTCTTGCAAATGGCTGTCAAAACTCTTTTATTTGGCATCTTCAAAAGAGTCTGTTCTAGAAAATCCAATGGGTAGTCTAGATATTCCCCGAGTATCCGTGTGTTGTACTGCCCAAAGCATGTCATTTTGAACTTGGTGGTTGATTTAGCCAGATTTTTATCATCCCGGCTAATACTTCATTAGCCATATTTCTCATCACTTTTATGGGATCATCATCTTTTTATCTTCCTCTTAACGTCCCATCCAATTTAGTTATTGTTGTGATAGAGCAATTTATCTTATATTATCTATGTAGTATACAGCAATCCCTCGATTAGTGCGCCTAATGCGTTCTTCAAAACAGGCGCATTCATCGAAAACGCACTAATCGAATATATATATATATATATATATATATATATATATATATATATATATATATATATATATATATATATATATATATATATATATATATATATATATATATATATATATATATATATATATATATATATATATATATATATATATATATATATATATATATATATATATATATATATATATATATATATTACATAATAACCTATGGGGAAACAGTATAATTCGTTCCTCAAATTTCTTTTTTGAACTTTAATTTTTGTATAAAAGAATTAAGGTATGTCTCAGGGCCTAGTTAAAGGAAAACCATGAAGGTGAAAGACAATAAAACATATTCAGAATATAAATTTTATGGGATCATCTAACAAAGAATTGAGCTAACGTAGTTTTGAGGGGCATTTTGTTTCTTTTTTTCATACAACCGAGGATATGGCCCTATTGCATCTTCTACTCTTCTGCAAATTTTACTGCTTCTCTCTTCATCATCGAATCTTTTTCACACATCCACTTTTTTTGATCACTAATTCTTTTACTCGTGATTAAAGCTTGGGAAAATACTTTAAAATAAAAAAGTAAGAAAAATACACTCATATAACATTGCAAAGGAGGCACGAGATACGACCATCAAAGCGCTATGTAATTATACTTTTGTATAGCATAGTATTATTCGAAGGATGTAGAAATCGATCGCCAACACGCGAAATCACGTGGTTTACAGATAAAATTTCCACAACAAAAATAGTTACCACTTTAAAAACTACAATGATCATAAAAGAGAAGTTAATTTTCCGACGTGTAATAATAAAAAACTCATCCAGAAGACGGATTGATTACCCTATTATCGGAATGGATTTTCCTTTCTGTGACATGCGCAGAAGTGTCGAAGAGTCTCGAATCTGTGGGCGTACTATAGCAGACGACATAAATATTGGCGGTAAATTTTGGAACATAGTATACATAGTGTACATGGAAGTAGTGTAGCAGGACATTAAAAATAACTTTGTAAAATGTTTTAAATCGGTAACTAAATTATTTCATTCTAGTGAGTGATTTTTTAAAATAGTTAGCCATAAAAATGTATAGATAGAATTTTTTTTTTAAATCTGTAACATTTATTTTTAAGATGTATATAGGCGCAATAATCGAAAACGCACTAATCGGGGGCGCACTAATCGAGAGATTACTGTATTACTACATGTGCGTGTGTTGTCCGTTTTGTGGATTAAAAATAAAAACCGTTCACCTCCGTCCAGGATCCACTAACTCCCAATTGAAAAGACATTATAAAAGTTCCTCCATCCTAGACGAGATTCAAACCGTAGATTTTCCCTCTCAAGAACAGCGTCACCACCTACTTAACTACGAATTGTCTAGTACTATATGATATTTATAATTATTATTTCCTTCCATGTGTGATTCCTTTTATTCGTATCTTCTATCGTCCTAGAAACCTTAGAAATAAACAAAATTAAACATAAATATCTTACATTTTAAATAGATCTTAAAGCATTCACACTTAATTGGCACTGATTTAATTTCTTTTTTTTTATTTGTTTTGCAGCATCAGTTTATAAAGCGTTTGACTATCATGTTTCTTCATCTCATCACACTCAGCATCGCTGTCTATTTGAGACCGAGTAAACCGGAACTGATGGAGGATTCCGATGCTACATCGATTGTAAGTAGCTGTTTGATCATTCATCTGTTTTGTTTATTTATTCATGTCAGCAAACACGCGCGATCGTCTGTGGGCTCTCATTCCTTATAATAAACCTTTGGTTAAGTTTTCATGTAGACATTTTTAATATAACAAAGCAACGCCAATCTCTTTCTTTAACGCGAAATATCTGGTACGTTAGGAATTTCCTCTTAACACTTTCATTGCCAAGCTGAAAATTGGAATTTCGTGTAGTGGCCAATTTTTTTAAAATTTTTTTTTTATTTAGTTAGCGATGTCCACGCGATAACGCGTGATCGGTCGTTTGGTGAGCACTCGCATCGCGTGATTGGCAATGAACATGTTAAAGGCCATACTTTGAATCTAACTTTATACAAAGCCCATCGAGATGCAGTTTCGTTGGAAACAGCTTTAGAAATGATCTTCCGACATACGGGTTTGAACGCTACAAAAAGCGTTAAACCAAGTGGGCTTTGAGGTTCCAGAAACTCATCTTCTCCTAGGGAGAGTGGAATCGCTGTCCCAGTGGCTCCCCTACCGCCTTGGAGATGAAAAGCACTCTGAAGAGAGAATGGTTATTATAGGACGTCTTAGATAACATAGACTGTGCTGGAAAAATTAGGTGGACACTTGAGTTCATAGAATGAAGATACCATTCGTCATCTTTATCCAGATTACCGATACTACAGAGACACCCTCCTGGGTGTTAAACACGTGGGTATTTTTGGTTCATTTCCACCAAAATACATTCATACATTCATACAAAATACATTCAGTTCCTGTAGCGAAGATAGATCTACTGGCCTCATCTTCAAATGACGTTCCAAGAGTTCCCAAAAATGTTCTCTATTGCTGGGATCCAGAATTTGTGCTGGAAGTCTAATCTTTGTGCTTCCATTACGTCAAATCACCATACTGATGTGGAGTTTCGGTATAACATGATGCATGTTCTTGTTGATATTTAACCGAATCATTTTCATGGAAAACGCAAACTCATCCAGAATATCAATACAATATAATGTTTCGTGTTTATTTTTCTGGATATTGTCACAAGGGGGATTCTAGTCAAACCAGAAGCTTCGCCATACCATAAAACTTCGCATAAGTGATAATACATTGTGATGTTGACTTTACATTCCGGTGATGCATGTCTTCTTAATAGCCACACATGGCCATTTAATTTGAAGAGTGTGGCATGCTGTGATTCGTCACTACATATCGCATATTTCAATTGATCCAATGTCCAATTATGGAAATTTTACAAATACAAAAGTGAAATCTGAGCATTATTGGATTCAATGTTTGATTTGTACGTAGCAATCCTTTCATGTAAAATTGAGGATATGGAATTCAATACCCAGTGTTTCGACACAAGCCTGTATGTTTAAATCTATGATGCTGTACTGGAATCTCTCGAACTGGTTGATAACTAATAGAAAACAGCCCATGACAACTTCTCGCTGGAAGTTTCTTTAGTATTGTACATGACTACAATCATTTAGTAGCATTCCCAATGCGGACTATAATCAACTGGATCGTAATTTGAAGAAAATGGGAAGTAATTAGTAGAGGTTTTAGTTTTTTCCCCGTAACAACAACAACAACAGAAACAAAATCTTTCGCGAATGAGACCTTTACCTTTGATTCATTCTGTATTTTTCGTTTATGTATATTTTTTATGTAGACAAGAGAACACAAAATCCCAACATCATGTGATTATGAATGTAATTTTTTTTTAATTTTTGCCTCAGTGTCGCTATTGTGCGGAGGTTGCAGTGTCCGTAGGATGCGGCATGTTCATCTTCCAGGAAGTAGAAGAGATAAGGGCACAGGGAATTATGGGCTTCCTAATTAACCTTGTAAGTACTCTCTCTCTCTCTCTCTCTCTCTCTCTAGCTTTGATAATTTAAGAAATAACCAATGCTAAGTCTTAAAAATTATTATACAAACTTTAGCATTATATATATATATTCCAATTTTTTTTTAACAAGTAGATTATTTTTATCTGCCTATTTAAATAACTTGATGTATTGTTTTAATGAACTGAATAATCAAGAAAAGATTCTTCTAGGCTGGATGTCTGCATCTGCAATTGGAACAGCTTTATGACAGTTTAATAATTCATATTACACAAAAAAATGCATACTTTGTTCAGTCTTACCAATATCAGATACCATTAAAAGAATCAGATCTTTCGCTAGTTTACAAATACTTATTTAATTCAGTCAGTTACATTATTATTATTATTATTATTATTATTATTATTATTATTATTATTATTACTCTTACGTTGGGAGTAGATGATGATGATCATTATTCATTACCTACTCCCAACGCCATATAAAAACGCCCATCGAAAGGTGCAATCTCCCGTTGTTCTTCCAACTGCGCTGCACACAGAGGACCACAGAAATTATACTGAAAAAATTTGTCTCCAGCTATATTAAAGTTTTGCGAAATGGTCTCCCGTATATTAGTCAAAAGACTTTAGGTCAATTATTGAGCCAATGGGTTGATTTACGTTGTTTTCAATTGTGGCGGAAGCTACTAAGGCCGCTATGATGTCTGAATATTCTGGCCAATTTGCTTAGTTGTAGAGTGGAAAAACTCGTTTCCAGGAGGAATAGCCCTGGCGCCTTCGTATGAGACAGGCTAACTAATCCTTACTAACCCTTATAAAAGTTATTCGAGTAAAAGTTCCTCCCAGGTCTTACTGAATTAATGAATGACACCAGCGCACCCGAACGGACATTTTCATGGTTGACTCCCGTCGCTTCCATATTTGTCTGTTGTGATTCGGGCTAACTTTGCCAATAAAGTTAAGAATTTCAATTTCACTTTGTAGATGCACGTAACTGAAAGGTTTTTATCTTCAGATGTTGAGATTGAGACGATGTCCTAACCTGTGAATGAGTTCATCCACTCTCCAACCAACAGGCTCTTGTGTTAGAATCTGCCTTAAGCATAGATGTTTTGCGACTGTCTTTAAGTTGGAGATGAATGAATTTCATCTCCTGGTGTGCGACCATCATCTTGCTTATTGGAGGTCTGAAATGGTTTAAAAGTTCTATGTTTGGTCTTCAGAGCAGAATTTCCGTATTATCTACTAACCCGACTCGTAGTACTAATGCACTATATGCTTGCAAACCAAACAAAACAAAAAAAAAGCTATTTAAAAAATGAAATTTGAGACTAATGCATGTAATGTAGTATTCGAATGCGTAACAATCTGGATTCTGTTATTCTATGTATTTTAAAGTATTTTAAGTTTGTATTGCAGAACACGAACCTTAAAAAAGTTTTCTTCCGTATTTTGTATAACACGATATGTGGTATAATATGATGAAAGCTATGCACTGTTAAGTCTTTAAAACCATCTGTACTTTACTTATCATTATAGCTCATATGAATAAAATTCCTCATTTTATTTATTTTATTTTATTTCCAGAATAGTAATCCTCCCAAAGCCATTTTTCTCTTCTCCGACCTCCTGATCCTTGCTTGCATCCCGTGCCGAGTTCTGGGTGAGCGTGAATATGAGGACAAATTTCTTGCACTGGCATTGCCTGGTTCGTGGTTCTTCCTTATTTTCTTTGCAGGGTATGTTTTCACTATCTTTCTCAGGCTTAGTACGTATAAATAAAAATTATCAAACGGTTGTAGTATCTCTAATTTCGTGCTAAAAGAGTGAACAATCCTGGACCAATTGTAATGATGTCTGCTGTCCTTCCTTGGCGTCCTATCATTAGAGGATTGTGGCCTTGGATATCTAGGATAGCACACTTTCTAAATTCGGCACATTAGAGAAGAGGATCCCCCTCCCTCTCTCTCCATAATTGCTCAGATATTGATAATTAAGAGATTCAAACAGTTAATTATATACGGTAGTCCAACAATCTAAAGGAGGTAAAATGAAATGTCTTATTCATTTTTACACCAATGACAAGTAGATTTACAAAGAATATGAGAATATGAACACAAAATAATTTATCACAATAATAATAATAATAATAATAATATTCGTTTATTTGCGTTAAAATCGGCTAAACAGAATAAGGAAAATATCTCCAATAATAGCAACTGATAATTAAATATTCGCTTAATACGAAAAAATAATTTTTCTTATTTTTTTATGAATGAAAATGATCGAATATTAAAATTTACGAAAAAGAAGAGAAATCATCCATATCTTTTCAGTGAAAAGGTGAGCTTGATTCTCGGAACATAGCTGTTTAATATTTGAGTTCATACTGTAACGATTAAAAAAATGTTGTTAGCTCGAGTTAAATTAAAAAATTATACTTTATATTACTGAAAATCGTGATGCTCCTGAAAACAATATGAAAGAAAAGCCTAAGCTATATTTAGCAATGGAGCAGACCCTTTTTTTTAACGACTAGGCTTAAATTCGATTCGATTTACAGTACAGTACTATAAATCGAAATTTTTATAATTTATACATTATTACTGTACGCCCACAGATGCGAGACCCTTCGACACTTGTGCGCATGTCAGAAGAAGGAGAATCCATTCCGATAAGAGGGTAATCAATCCGTATTGTGGGATGAATTGTTTATTATTACACGTTGGAAAATTAGCTTTTCTTTTATGTACATTGTACTTTTTAAAGTGGTAACTATTTTGCTTGTATAACAGTTCGAAAATTTTACGTATAAAGCACGTGATTTCGCGTGTTGGTGACCAATTCGTACATCCTTTATTTCTTTCTCTCCTTCAGAATGAATTGACTATTCTTGGCAATCTACCAGACCGGGCTCTATGAACTGTGGGCGTACAATATATGTATATAACAATCTACATGTATATAATAAAGACCAAAAAAGTTAGGCGGCCTACAACGGCCTCTTCGCGTACTCTCTATAAGGGAATAAAAGTCGTTAGCGGATTTTATTATTATTATTTCACTATAAACAAATAGTAAAATTAGTCAAAAATATATTCAAACATGTCCCCACATTTTAGAATTCAAGCATGCTATTTGCATATCCTTATGATTCATATAGTGATTTCCGACATACGACAAGATCTTCAGAACGGAACGTTAGTAAGTGGAGGAACGACTATGCATATATGTACTTGAAGTTATTTTTCATCCACTTTCTGATGTAATCATGATACGCTTCTCTATTTACAGAAGTTAAACGAAAAGGAAAGAAGAAAAAATGAAATTCAATTACCTTTATATCTGCGTGATATAAATAACTTCTAATATCGTATAAAAAAAACTAACAACTTCGACGAGGATGGGATTCGAACCCACGCGGGGATACCCCAATGGATTAGCAGTCCATCGCCTTAACCACTCGGCCACCTCGTCTTACATGCTAACTATCACGATTAAGTAATTTATTAACTGCAGGTAATTGGAATGTATTTTTGATCAAATGAATTTGGTAAATGTTTCATTTATCACTTTGAGAACAGCTTCAATCCAGATTATATCTGTGCATTTTAATTAAAATATTCAATAGTTATATTGAAATATATAATAAGAAACAATTATTTTATAAATCTCTATAAGATATAAGATAACACTGCTCTGCTATTCAAAACACTAATGAGCATTATATCTGACAGCCTAGCGTATTGCATAATCTAATACTGAATTATTACATTGTTTTCTTAATTTTACTGACAAAAAAGCGTTGTCATATACTTACCAACCCTTCAGACGTTATTACTAAGAAATCGTAATTTGTTTATTCATGCTTAGAGCTATCCGGCTGACAGGACCCTTCATCACAATGATCTACAATATGCTGGTGGGAGATATGTTCCGATTTAGTATCATTTATCTGATCTTCCTTCTGGGATTCACTCAAGGTGAGTCAACTTAATATCTCACGTAATATCACTGTTCTAAATAGAAATGAGGAGTACTATAATGATAATCTTCAAAAAGCCTTTCTAAACAACACCCCTCCCCAATATATAAATCACACTAATGCTCCCGTGGCGCACTCTTGTGTTATTGGTTGTCTTCTCAACATACACTATGCTGAAATCCTTTTTTTTTTCCCTTTTTTTTTTTTTAAATTACTCATGAAGATTATTCCTATAAACTATTCTGCTCAGGGTCGTCGCCAGGTTAGATCGCACCCTGAGGCAAACAATTAAATATCGCTCCTGATGGATAATAAGACAAAAATATAAGAAAATCTTGAATTGCTATTTTGTTTTTATTGCGAGAGAAACATTAATGCAAAACGATTACATAATAATATTAATTAAATGTTTGCTCTACGGGGATATCGCACATTAAAACTGTTTATAAGCTCTTCTAAATTCAAATTATAAGCTTACCACCTCTATCGATATAATAGTTGCTAGACCAACCAATCTTTCTTTGCTGTTCGCAAATAATTTTTAATCACTTTAAGCTTGGAAAAACTTCTTTCTGCACTTGCTACACTAACAGGAATTGTAGCGACGGCACCTAACACAATATGGCTGAACGAGCGTCCTTATTAAGCCGCGCCCTGAGGCAGGCTGCCTCTATGCTACACTCTGTCGGCGGTACTGATTCTGGTTCCCAAGATAGTTGATTTTCGGCACAGACGAATAATTTTATTCCCCTCTGAAACTCGGATGTTCTATTTCCTGCAACTCATTAAAAATAAATATAAATAAAATGATAATAACAACAACACAGAGGACTTGCACCAACACATACAATACATACATGTTAAGACCACAAAATGGCAATAGTTATCCACCATATTCCGCACCACTGATATCTATAAGATCAGTGGTAGCCATGAGCTCGGTTATCAGTGACTGATAGTAAGGGTGGAAACTAGCTATCTGATTGAAAGGTTGATCTTCCAAAAAAGGTAGTTAGGACTGGGAGAGCTCCGCTTGATCCCTCCCTCCGTAAAAAATAAAATAATAAAATAATCCGTTAACGCCTTTTATTCCTTATGAGGGAGTAGGCGAGGCTATTTTATCCCTATCTACCAATTTTGGAGTTTGAGGGGGCAGTCAAACTCCACCATAACCAAGCAGAGACCAGTACCACATCTCATCCATAACATTAATGCAATACACTATTTTCTAAAATAATATGGCTTTCTGTAGTCGATTTACTTGAGTTTACGGAACGAAAAACCCGAGTTTTCGGGAGAGGAAGAAAAAATCCGTTTGCCTGTGCCAGAGATCGACCACCTCGGGAACGCTTAGAAGAAAGGCTTAGAAAAAGTTGCTCTAGTAGAACTGAACTTAGAACAGTCTTTCTTCATGCTGCCTAGCGCTATAGATGTAAACGTCATTTCCAGAGGACTATACGTTGCATAGCGTTAGACTACCTGAAGAAAGATTGTTAAGGGGGTTCAATTCGTGTTGATAACTGTAGGAACCTTTTCTGGGCTTCTTTCAGCTGGTCCTAGAGTTAGCTGATTATTTTGGCATGGGTTAGTGCTTTTTTTTCGTATTCCCAGAAATTCGTTTTTTTCAACTCCATAACTTAAGAAAATCGACTTTACTTCGTTTCTCTTCTGAGTCTAGCTCCCACTGATGAGACCTCAATAAAGATCGAAACCGGTCTGGGTATGGCCTTCTCATAACGCATAGCATTACACATGTCCATACGGATATGTGTTTTGCATTATGAGATATTAAAGCAATTGATGTGAAGTCATCAGCCTCTGTATACAAGTAGCCGAGTCGTGTAAATACTTCACGCGCAAACATCGCTTGTTTACGCGTACATAAAGGATTAAACCAACAGCGTAATTTCTTGGCATCTTTAATTGATAGTATAACCAAGTGTAAAAACTCTCAACACTTTCATTAATATTATGTAAATAAAATTCATATAATATTCTTCAATATTATCTGAATATTTAATATGCTGGACATCACGTGCTTTATTGTCTACTACATACTAAAAAGACATTCTTGAATAAGCTAGATAAGGGTAAATGCCATCACCTGACTCCCTTTTGGAACGAACGGAATTAGAGTATTTATTTTATTTTATTTTTTTATTCCTTTCATTAATATCATATAAAGGAAATTCCTTCCTCCTCAAAACCCTCGATTCATTGATATCTTGAGCTCACTATCAATGAAGGCTGACTGTCTACCTGTCTTAAAAAAGTTAGGTTAAACGAGCTCTTTCAACTCCTGTCTCTCTCTCTCTCTCTCTCTCTCTCTCTCTCTCTCTCTCTCTCTCTCTGGAGAATAAAGGCATTAGGCCGTTTGTTTTATTTGTTCATTTCAAATATAACAATTAAAATTACTTGCCTAATTACAACATCTTGAATGTTATTTCCACAGCCTTCCACTTTCTCTCCAAAAACGACGAAGCAGAGGAAGGAGAGGAGGTGAGTCTCCCGGATTCATATCCCGAAACGTGGATGTTTCTGTTTCACATGACCCTTGGAGTATATGAGGTAAGTTGGAATAAAACCACATCCTTAGATTAACAATACTTACTATCATAGTACTATAAAGTCAATGAAAAAAAAAATCGAATCTACAAAACGCTTTATATATGTATGCACGCACACATTATACATAGTTTGTATAACTTCGTGACAACTACTTTTCTCTTTATTTCTTTACAGTACGAACACTTTGGGTATGCCTTCTATAAGTTGACAATTCGGCTGGTATTCACTGCTTTCATGATCATCATACCCATCTTGTTGCTTAACATGCTCATAGCAATGATGGGAAACACTTATTGTGAGGTCATCATACAGTCGGAAAGAGAATGGATGAGACAAGTAAGCAATGCTTTGTTACTGAAAATATGTATAAAATATAAAGTTACTATGAAAACTAATTTCGTAACAGGTCTACTAGATCAGTGCTTCCCAAATTTATGGATGCCAAGGCCCTTTGGAAAAATTAAAATATTTCACGACCCCCCCCCATCGAAAAAAAATCGTAATACAGACATATTATAATATTTATTGTATTTATATTCAATACAATTCAAGATTTTGCGTTTGTAATTTTTTGTGCTTCTTATCAATACCTTTGAAATGAAACTTATATGAATAAGCATATATCTACTAATATTCATTAAGCGCCGAAATACGCAGGAAGCAAAATTTGTGAACCAACACCAATGTGTGATTTTTTCCATTAAAATATAAAAAATAACAAAAAAAATAAATAATAAAAATTAAATACGTTTCTTTTAAGATAAAAAAAATCTACTTAGTCTTAAAACATTTTAAATTTGTTTTCATTATTTCACAGCCCCCCCTCAACAAAACTTACGGCCCCCAAGGGGGACGCTGCCCACAGTTTAGGAAGCGCTGTACTAGATGATAAGGAAAAAATACCTTTAGAGTTTTTTTCATGATTTCATATTTTCTTGCACATATGAAAGAATGCCTCCGTATGTGACAGCTGTTTCTAAGAGCAAATAATTACGGGGGGAGGAGAAGGACATCAGAAAAAGCTATGAAAATGAGAGTCGAACAGGAAGTGGAAATATCAAGAAAAACATCTCTGAAAACAATGCAGGAAACGATTTCAAGAGGACTGGCTCTCAAACGAATTACAATAAATAAATAAATAAAAATAATAATAATAATAAATAAATAAATAATAGAGAGAGTGTTGTCGACTCCTTTTGGGAAATAAAATTGGCATAGGAAAAATAGATTAAAGTCTTTAGGATAAAACACCGAAAGGGAAAACTTTCTGCAGCATCTTGTTTAAGACAATTGCAGTTGTCTTAAATTAATATTTTGATCTAATATTAAATTCAATGGAATCTATGAGGAAAGGCATTTCTCAAAGTATGAACGTTTTCCTCAGACACACAATTCAAAATTCTTTACCATCAGAAATTTATAAATTATAGATGTTTTATGAAACAACTATAATTTAAAAATATTGTAGTCTCCTGGATAGCTTATACTACATAACGCTAAACTAATCCAAGAAAGATCACTCAGTTTGATTCTTGTCACCAACGGTAGAAATTCTTTCTGGACTTTTTTTTTTTTTATTGCGCTCCGTGAGTTAGCCTGATTTTCAAGCACGCAGGTATGTTTTTTTCCTCTATGAAAGTTAGGTTTTTTAACTGCAAATCAGAAAAGTTACCTGTAGAGCTCACTATTTCAAACAGTAATGAGAGTTAAGATTGTGAACATGAGAGGGTTAAGATTGTAAACATCGGTGGTACTCTCGGCACCCAAGTTCACAAATCATTAGTAGGCATGAATTCGACTTACCTACCATAAATGACTAAGGGAAAATCCTGTCTGCCAACCGTTTTACAAACAGTTATGGCTGAAAGCGTTCTGCCTATTCCATTCGGAAAATAAAAAAAAAGGATTGGTGGAGTTGAGTTAACTTGTATTTTAAACCTTTAAAAATTTTCGTTCTTAAGAACCAGTTACGACTAACACCAAGGATAAAAGCAATGCGAACCTCCCAACCTGCCTCTTCGTGTCTCGCCGAGATCTATCTTCTCCAATTAATTCTGTCTTTTGCAACCAATTCTGCTGAAAAGGCAAGAGCCTAAACCAATTTGGCAGAGAATGACAGAAAAAGAAAGAAGGATGGCTGCTGCTTTCCAACCAGCATCCTTCTTTCTTTTTCTGTCATTCTTTGCCAAATTGGTTTAGGCTCTCGCCTTTTCCTTTATCCTTCTGGGAACCATATGAAAGCTATCCTTGGGATCTCTCCTCTGTCATTCTCAGTACTTGTCCAATCCATTTTCATCTCTTTCATTTTATTTCACTGTTATACTTTTTTTTTGCTCTATCTGTTTATATAATTCATCATTTATTATACATTGCGGACAAATTATTTTAATATTTTATGCAAGCACTTTGACAATTATTTAATTTAGCTTCCTATTTCTTTCTTACTTTCTATCTTTGTAATCCATATAATATGTCCTTGACATTGCTACTGAAGATCTTTATTTTATTATGGTATTTGGGTGATTCCCATCAGTCTTGGCTTTCAAATTTAAAACTTGGAAGCCAAGACTGACATTTTTAAAATGAACTTCTTTTATTGCATGTTGATCGATTTTAATTTATTTCTGCCATTTGTTGTTCAATTTAAGAACTTGTGCTTTATTCGTATTTATCTTAAGTCCAAGATGTTCAGCTGTTTTAAGCAATGCTTTCGATTTTGTTTGTATATCAGTGCGTCGTTTTGCTGTCATCGGAACTATGTCATCTGAATAATCTAGATCTTCTAGTTGTGATATAGGATTCCCATTTTTATTCCTCTCCTTATGCCCGTAACTTTCTCATAATTCGGTCAAGATGACTATGTTAGAAAAGTAGTCCAAACATTACACAATCTGTCACAAACCAGTTCTTATCTCAAACAATTACTTCCTTTACACATTTCTTTTATTATTCTCACATATTTGTCAGGAATTCCATACTTTCTAATAATTATCCATAATGTCTCTCTCAGTGCTGTCGAAAGCTTTGGAAAAATCAATAAAACTTAAATATAAGGCGGTTCTAAAGTTTATATTTTGTTCAGTGATATATCGATCTCAACGTTATTATTAACATAGCTCCACAGTGTCAATAGATAGATCGAGAATCGATAAGTGGATGAACAATATTTCATTACTAAAATAAAATGAATAACTAATTATATCAAATGACTGATTTGCTTCATCTTTTTTTTTTTTTTTTTTTTGGCAGTGGGCTAAAATAGTTGTAGTTCTAGAAAGAGGACTGTCACAGGAAATAGCTCGAGAACATGTACAAACTTATTCAATCAAGCTTCCTTCCTCAGATCCTGATGATAACCCCGAAAATGAACTGCGAGCGGTAATGGTGATTAAAAGTAAATCCAAGTCGTTCGCCCGCCAACGAAAAGGAGCCCTCCTTAACTGGAAGGTAAGGAGATCGGAGGTCATTGTTCCATTTCTTATTAGATAAAATAAATCAGAACAAACAGAAATCAAGAAGAAGTATGAGAGGGGAATATTTTCCCCCTTATCCACTACCCCTTGTTTTCTGATTCTTAATTGTTCCCGTAGGTTTTTTTTTTGGGGGGGGGGGAAGTAATTTATACTGTATTGTGCGTTACGTAATGACTGTAATGGCTGGATTTTTAAATCACAAAATTCTGTTAATATATTATTATTTTAATTAGTAAAAGAGTAACATGGCATAACAACGACAGGCGAATAATTTTCATTATTATATTAAAAAAAATTACAAAATGAAAAACGAAAATAGACAGCGTACGCTACACCATACGTACTTATGAGGTATGCATTACATCGTGCCACGCAACTATCTTTACGCATCGGCTGCAAAGGTAGGTTAACTACCTACCAATAGATGACGCTAGGCGTGACTAATTATCTTGTAATTGAAATAAGCATTTATATTATCATTAATTTTCTTGTTATTTATGCATTAATTTTTTCAGCAAAAATAGTTGCTATGAAACTACTGAAGAGGTGCAATTTTCTGTTCACGCCTCGTGTACAAAAAGAGCTAGTTGTTTTTCTTTCCATAGCAACTCACTACCTTTTAAAATTGAACCAACTGCAAACTAAGTGAAACCTGTGACCGTTTTATTTTGAATATTTTGTCATGCTAAGTGAAAAAATTGAAATGAATTTCTTGAAAATAACACTTTAATGAATATTTTTTATTTACACGTTGCAAATTAAATAATAATAATAATTATTATTATTATTAGTAGTAGTAGTAGTAGTAGTAGTAGTAGTATACAAATTATTAATTAAATTATTAATACACATATAAAATAAAAATGATAAATAAACAAATTAAAATTAATTAATTGATTAAATACAAATAAATAAATAAAAATACAAACTCCTATTTAATATGATTCTAATATTTCTTTGAATTATTTTACAGAGACTTGGAAAAAGGCTGGTCACCGAGGTTCGCCAATGCGGAGGCACTGCAGAAGGAGTTCGGGCTAAATATTTTAACAAAAAAGCATCTTTTATAAAGTTTGGAGCACGAAATACCATTAGAGGTGATGAATCTGAAAATGAAGCCACCGGTCCTCCTGCAGTTCCTATAAAAGACACCTTAGTAGATGCCCTTGACCAGCTTGCATTTGCTCATGATTTAGAGTTGAAAATGGCTGCTTTGGATAAAAATGAAAACACATCGCCGGTTCTTCAGCCTAATACCGAGGTCTCCCATTCACCACTTCCTCCTCCACCTCCTCTTCCTATTCTAGTTAATGAGGAGAAATCTGATTTGACAGAATTATTTGGTCAAGTCACTTTCTCCGATGAAGTTCCGCTTACACCCTTGAAAGAAAATATTGAAGAAGACATTAAAGCAACCAGTCACAACGAATCTTCCAACACACTGACACAATCTGAAGAAATATATCAAGTAGTTGATGTCTCCAGTGTGTGCGAGGGTTTTGATAATCCTTCTTTTCTACCAGATGATGAAATTCTTGTGAAAACAGATGTCCAAAATGTGTCCTGTGCGCCACCAATTCGGAAACCACTCTTTGCTGCCAAAGAACTGCAAAGTGATAGTGTAGAAGACGAATCCACTGAAATAATATCTAGTCATCCCTGCCAACCCTCTACAGAGTATATTTCATTTAAAAAGAGAGAAATAGCGCCCATAGCAGAAGAAGAACAACAACAACAACGTGAAGTGATTTTTCAAAAGACTAAACGCATAGTTCATGTAGACCTGTCGTTCCCACAAGGCATGATATTACAATCAATAGAAAGTAAACCAAAACCAGGAACAGAAACGGATAGTTTTGCCGAGGAAGGTGATTCACCTATTAAAGAAAAGAGGACTAAAAAGAAAAAGAAGAAGAAACGGAAAAAACTCAGAGAGTTATTCTCCACATCAGAAGAAAAATCGGAGGAAAAAATACCAGAAACTGAATTTCAACTGGAAGAAGACACAATTGGTGATTTAGAAGAAAGCAGTAAAAACGACCGAAAACGGAAAAGAAGAAGGCGATACACTCTCGAGAGATCCTCTTTGCAAAATATTCAGGAATGTAGTGAACCAGAGACGGAAGGTTCTGTGCAAATGTCGTCAATCGGAACCAACTCCATTGAAGAGGGAACGGTGTCGGAAAAATCCTCTTCATCTAGACAGTATAGAAGAAGACGTCGTAACAAAATACGAGACTGTTCAAGTGAGCAATCGTTTTCTAATGTCGAAAACGACACATCTTTGGACTTATCTAGACCGCGTAGTGCCCATCCCCGTCGACGGGGAATGAACTGGTGCAGTGCTGATAGTGGGACTTCAATTCAAGAAGATGAAACCCCAAAATATCCTTCTTAGATCGATATAAAAGAACACGTTTCAGGACTTCCTTTTCTGCCTTTTATAACCATGGTTTTAATATTTTGCCGTTGATAATCTACAATTTCTCTTAAAATAATTTACGACAAATTTAATTCTCATATGATGCATTTCATAATTTTGCAAGTTTTATGTTAACCGTTAGTAGTAACGTTGTTTTCGATACATCTCGGTGTAAGTGTACAAAGATTTGTTGCAAATAATTTTCTGACATTAATTAAAACGTGATTTCAATTTCATTCGTAATCAAATTGATGATTAAGGGAAATCTTTAAAAAGATTAAGTATGGCATTCCCTTTCTGCGAAATAGAAAAGTTAAGGCGCAGAATGTTCAATTAGATTATTGATAAACTGTTGAAAAAAATAAATAAATAAAAAATTGGCAATAATTCAAATAAATCGTCTGGGTTGTAGATTAAGTAATTAGATTTAGAGCGATTGTTTGAATATTGTTTCTTGTGATTTACAGTATATGATAAATTGCTTCAAATATCAATTTGTCTAAAGAATGTTTGATAAGAATTCCTTTAAATATTACAAAATTTTCTGTGATTTTCTTGCTAAAGCGTAAAATTTTATAAATAATAAAATTTTCTTCTCTTTTGCCTGGAATTACTCAAAACGGTTTAATAGGAGAAGTTTGGAAACAATTTTCTTTTTCTTTTCTTTTTCTCGCATTTAAAATTTTATTTTTTTCACATACAGGAGAACCTTATATTATATATTATAGTCAATACGTGAATATGATCTGCATATATTGAGAGATCGCAGAAAAAAAAGAAAAAATCGCTATTACCAGTATTCCTTGAATTTAATATTTCTAAATCAAGCTTTCCCTAAATATGAAGCTCACCATATTGCCATCCTGTGAAGCAATGACTGCAGACGAAGGTTCCTAATGAAGATATGAATAGTATATGAGTGGCAGTACCGTCGGCAGAGTGTAGCATTGAGGTAGCCTGCCTCACGGCGTGGGCCACTCGTTCAGCAATATTGCGGTAGGCGCCGTCGCTACAAGTGCAGAAAGACGTTTTTCCGAGCTTAAACTGATTAAAAATTATTTGCGAACAGCAGTTGACCCAAGAAAGATTGGTTGGTCTAACAACTATATCGATAGAGGCAGACACAGCTTATAATTTAAATTTTGAAGAGCTTATAAACAGTTTTATTGTGTGATATCCCCATAGAGCAAACATTTAATTAATATTATTACATAATCGTTTTGCATTAATGTTTCTCTTGTAATAAAAACAAAATAGCAACTGGCGATTTTCTTATATTGTCTTATAATCCATCAGGGGCGAATTTAATTGTTTGCCTCAGTGCGATCTTATCTGGCGACTGCCCTGGTGAGTGGGCTAACTCCACATAGTTTCACTACATGAAGTATCTGCTTCATGCAAGTGGTAGTGGCTAGTAATCATCACTTAATCGGTCTTGTGTCTTTAAGTACGATCACACAGTTATCTACAGATACTTCTGTAACAAAATTTTAATATAATTTACTAATGCAGAAAGTAAAAAGAAAGGATTAAAAAGTAAACAAAGACAAAAAAGTAATGTATAATAAATACATCACCAATAAAGCCAGTGCAAATGGAATACCAAGAAATTATACAGTAACCTCCTATGCTTACCTAGTAGAAAAGACCACAGTAGAGGGAGGCTGTGACGAAGAAATTATAGAATTCAACACGGTTGGATAGGTTTTAGAAAATACTGTGAAGCATTCAAAGGAAACATCCCAATCTGCCTTAAAAGAAAAATATTCGATATTGTATACTTCCGGTCATGACATACGGATGTGAAAGTGGACTTGAACTAAAAAATTGACCAATAAGTGGAGGATTGTCCAGAGGATAACGGAAAAAACATAACTCCATACTACATTTCTGGATAGAAAGCACAATATTTGGATCAGAGCTCAGACTAGGGTGCGAGACATTATAACTGCCATTAAAGATCCAAGTGGCAATGAGCAGATCATGGTGCAAGAAGTGACATTCAAAAATGGACAAAGTTGATATCAGAATGTTATCCCAGAGATGGAAAAAGAGAGTTATAGGAAGACCAAAGAAACGGTGAGAGGATGAGATTAAAGAGATGGTAGGAAGTCAGTGGCATATCGTCTAGTAGTGGACATTTTATGTCCACTACTTCGTCTAGTAGTGGACATAAAATGGCTGATGAAGAAGAAATTACTAGGCGAGAATGAGTTCGGCTGCGGTAGTAAGTGTGCATTTAAATGTCGAACATTATAAATTTATGTAGTTTTATGAAATTTTATTTTACCAAATTATATTATATAATATAATATAATTTTATCAAAATATTTTTTACGAAAAAAAAATTTTAGCAGGTGAATGTGTAATGCAACGGGTTGTAACTGACTGTAGTGATTCCCCCCTAATCAGATGTCAGTCGTATAGATAACGAGCGCTTTAATTAAAACAAATAAATTAATTAAATTTAAAAAAAAAGGTAATATCACATTTTCATATATAACACTGGAATCATCCCAAACAAAAATAAATAAATAAATAAAATTGAGGAATTTAGTTATATTAAGCACACACACACACACACACACACACACACACACACACATACACACTTACACGTTTTAAATAATCCACAAACAATTTATTAAATTCCGTATCTCTAGAAGAAAATATTCCTATTTGGATGCCATTGTGGATCTTTGATTAAATAAGAACTCAGCTTGCATACCCTATATTTAGGATGTATGAGCTGGGTTTCATGGATAATTCATTTTAGCCCCCCCCCCTTTCTCTCTCTCTGTTTGTAAGAAAAATTTTACGTCCCTTCCCTTTCTATGGAGGATGATTGTTTCACTTGGTCAGCTCAGCTGCATAATGGCTCGGTATCCTTTTTTGATGAGAATTGAGATTGAAACAACTAAGTCTATAAAATCAGTATATCATTGTCTTTAACTGCATTGTTCTCAACCCAGTTTTCCTGTTTTGTGGTGTGAAAAATCCTGCTATTGCTGTGGGGCATCTGCTAAGGTCCTTACAAAGATTTCTTGCATCTCGGATAAGATTCAAAGCAAGATCTTCTTAATCAACTGGGTAAATTTTACGTCATCCTAGCTACTGTGTATTGGTGGTGCTACTAACTGCAGAAAAGAACAAGGACCTCTGACACACAAACACACACTTAAAAATCTGCGTAGCCAAGTTAGTAAACACTTCATTTTATCAGTAACACGTTCTGGGTCCGAATCCCAATGTAGCATAGATGCCTGCCAAATCATCCTTTAGATTAGATGATGTTTCACATCCGTTTTGATGCTCCTAGCTTATTACACGAGTAATTGATCTACCCTTTAAAATTACACATGATGTTAATCAATGTAGACCTCAAGCGTTGATTGGTATTAGAGGGGTATGCCGGTAAATTTACTTTCATACAGGGGGTATGCCGGTAAATTTTTAACAAAAAAAAAAAAAAAAAAAAAAAAAACTGTGGATTGCCTCTTTATGAGAATTACACCTCCTCAAACCTGGAAAGTATAAACGAATTCTATTATCAGCAAACATTCGCTTAATTTTTCCTCGTCTGCTTCTTCAATGGGTAATGACCTTATTAGGTTAACAATTCTAGAAACGCGAAATCTTTGAAAGATGGGAATGTTATTATCTTACGAAAAAGCGGCCACAGTAATATTCCTGTAAAATTGCTACAGGAGATAATCCCTATAGTGTTTACCACGTAGGGAAGGGGGGGGTACAAGAATAATGGGTACAGAAATATGCGCGTTTCCTATTAGATTTTCCATGTCACCATATACAAGCTTATAGCCCAAATGCCGCTAGCCATACATTTCGCACCCTGCTCTTGCCAGCCGGTACGAGTTGGCTCAGCACACCGCTACCTTCATACAACAAATGAAAACGACAACAACAACAACAACAAAAAGTCCAATTCACCATTGAAATGAAAAAAAAAAAAAAAAACTCTCTTCCGTTCCTAGACACACTTATCACACGTCTTCCCTCTGGCTGTCTCTCCTTCTCAGTTTACCGCAAACCTACACACACAGGCCAATACATACGCAAAAATTCTTACCACCACCCAACACAAAAACTAGGCATCATAAGCACCCTTAAACACAGAGCTCAAACTATTTGTTCTAATGAACAAGCTCTAAACCAGGAATACAAGATTATCAACCAAACATTTATAAAAAATGGATACAGTAAAAAAACTATTCACAAGATCCTTCACAAAGATACCAATAAGAACAAAAAAAGATTTTAGGAGCGCTATTGCTATTCCTTATATTAGAGACATTTCGGAAAAAATAGACAGAACACTTCGCAAATACAACATTAAAACCACCTTTAAACCCCAAATAAGGTAAGACACCTACTCAGTTCTTCTAAAGATCCTCTTCCACACCTAGCCCATCCAGGAGTATACAAAATACAATGCACATGTAACATACCATACATAGGGGAAACAGGGCGAACTATCCCAATCTGACAAGACGAACACAAACGACACATTAAATATCTCCATTTTGGAAAAACCGGCCTTTCTGACCACGCACTCCAAACATACCACAGAATTCATTTGAAAACTACCAGTCCGCACCAAAACTTGGTTTGTGAGAAAATTTAAAGAGCCATGTGAAATGCTCAAACATAACCCAAATCTCAACAAAAATGATGGCCTAACATTCCAAGAATGTGAAGAACCTACAACCTGTATGACAACCTAAACTAGCCATAGAAAAATCCCACTACAAGAAGACAACCTGGTGAAGTGTTTGTAACGTTCAACAGCAACTGAAGGAAATCATATTATAACAATCAGAACTGTACAAATTCTGAAGAATATTAATACATTAGGACTTTAGCAGTTTATTGTAGTTGTATTTTATTTTATTTTATTTTTATTTTTTTATTTTATTTTATTTATTTATTTATTTATTTATTGTTATTATTTTTTATTTTATTTTATTTATTTATTTATTTATTTTATTTTATTTATTTTTATCGCTAGAGGTCAGGCTAGGAAAAAGGATTAATTAACTACGTGATTTAGTTTACCGATATAGGGCTAGAGCATGTAGCTTGGTTCCGTATACACATGTATCCTTCTGATGATGATCTCATTACAGGGGTCGCAACGTCAAGTTTTATTTTATTAATAATTAATAAAATAATCTTTTCAACACGTGTGTTTTTGTCTCCTTAAATTTAGAAATATGAATGCTGATCACCGTGTAACCTTAAAAGAAAGTGGTTTTCTTTAATTATTTCTACATAAATTTTAGTCATACTCCTCTTGTTTATTTTTTTAAAGACGTTATTGTGAACATTGAATATTGTACATGTTTGCGAAATTTTTATTTCTAACTGTACAAGCATGTGTTGTACATCACTTAATAGGAAAACTATGACAGTTTATTTTTCCGCCTTCTTGTAGCAGGCTGTTGTTATTATAGTGCGCTGTAAGCACTTGAAAGAAAAAGATTCTTCATTTGCTTACTCAAAATTCGCGTTTCTGCAAGACAAAACGTTTTCTTTTATCGAATTGGCAAAGTGTAATTCCGTAATTACAGTTCAACGTAATTTCCACACTCAATTTACGAAAGAACCTCTCGTCAAAAGTGGATTTATTGATGGTACAAAAAATTTCAAGAAGAGAGATGCATCTGTAAAGGAAAAAGTCCTTTTCCTTTACAGATGCATTAACTGCGTATTTCCGAAATTAATGAACGAATGCGACACACATTCGTACGCAGCCAAAAGAAAATCCACAAGCAGTGTAAACAAGGAATTAGGAATTCTTCGGGGGAAAAAAAAAAGTATGGCGTGTTCTCGGGAAACGATTGCATGAAAGGCTATGTCGCTATGGCACTCCACCCCAGGGAACAAAGAAATATGGTTAGACTTTTTCGTAAAAATGTTGGATGACATGGAGGACGATGCCTTCGCAGCACGACTCGTTTTTTTCTGATGAATCAACTTTTCGCTTGAGTGGTGCAATGAATTGTCATAATGTGCGAATATGAGGGACAGAACATTCACTTGCAAACATTGAACATTAAGGAATGGCACAAAACACGTTCGCCAAAAGTGAACGTATTTTGTGCCATTTCTCCCAAGAAAATTTATGAGCCTTTTTTCTTTGCTGAGGCAACAGTAAGTGGGATGTTACACCTCGATATGTTACAAATCTGGCTGTTCCCTCAACTTGAAGACGACTCTGCTGAATTCATTTTCATGCAAGATCGGGTATCACCTCACTTTCATCGTAATACGTAATTATCTCAACGCAACTCTTCCTAGTCGCTGGATGAGTCGAAGCGAGACAAATGATCTTGTGCTGTGCAAGTGGCCACCCAGGTCCCCAGACCCGATCCCTTCCGATTTATTTTTATCTTTAGGAATTCATTAAAGATACCGTTTACTCGTCATCCCTATCCACCACACTACAAGAACTTCAGCATCAAATTGTAGCAGCAGTGAATTCAATAACTGTCGACTAGACAAAGAATCTAAGAAGAAATGGACTATCGTTTTGATGTGTGTACTATAGGAGGTGCATACATAGAATGCCTGCATATCCGACAGTTTCCTCCTGTCAAGCGACATATAACTCATGTTTATATTGCTGCTGGAAATAAAGAATCCATAAACAAGTGCACAATCTGTTCTTTCGTTTTGAATAAAAATGTGCGTGTGTGTATAATGAAAAAATTATATTAAAGCAACTGATATAACCACGAAAAAAACATACTAGTAGCAGAGTTATGAAAGTAACTCATGTTCTTATATCCTCGTATATTCTTTCTTGTGGTTATATCGGTTGCATTAATATCATTTTTGTTCTAGGTGTTTATGAGAATTTTCACGACTTCCTTCGTATCCTGAAGAAATGGAATTCCACAGATAACATCCTTCCCATAACTTGCCCATAATTACGACACGATACACATACTACTCCTGAGAACTATTGATCTTGCTTGAGAAGGCTACTTACGTTCTCCCTATCAGATCACAGAGGTTCTGATTATTGTTATTATTATTATTATTATGACTTTATTCACAGAGTTGAAACGGACTAAACAAGATATTATTCAAACAACAATTAGACTGATGATACAAAGCAACTGAGATTCTACCCAAGAATCTAAGACTAGTCCGTCAGATAGCATCATAAAATATGGACTGTTCCAAGTAATGCGGTTTTTTTTTAAGATCATATGTAGTTAATTATTTTATGTTAAATTCTTGTGAATAGTTAAATAACCTTTTAAACATTGCACCAAGTGCATCGATAACAATCAGGATGACTTTGGTGTGTTTTAAGCCACAGCCGGCCAACGTCGATTGCCACATCTTGATATTTAATAATTTTTTCCAGTTCTTTGATGTTAATGTTGTTATCAGTGAGCACTGCGATATCAATAATCCAAAACTGTCAATGTTCGATAATTGTGATAGGTCTATTGTGTTCCAAAGCTCGATCCGTTTGTATTCTAAAGTCTCAGAGAATTTTTACTGTGCTGTTTTCCCTGCCACCAGTTACCAGAAGTAGGAAAGCCATATGTTTTACATACATTATATTGAATTATATCTGCTACTTGATCATGCCGGTATTCAGAGTCAATTTGGGCTATCTTGCTGCATGCCCCAATCAAATGTTCTACTGTTTCATCTTTCTGGTCGCACAGTCGGCTGATTTTCTCGATTTTTGCTTTGCTTCCATTAGTTTGTAACGCCTATTCTGGACCTGCTAGAATGAATCTTTTTTCTTTTTTAACATATCCATACTGTAGCTATTGCTACTTCTTGGTCAGGTCAATTTTTAACTCGGTATCTGAAAGAAATTGGGCGTGCTAGGATATTTGATATGTGCGTGCTAGATGCAGCGCACTTATCGATTATTTTGCTGTTCTTTTTGTAATCGAATTTATTTCCCTAGTGCTTTTAAAAGTCCTTTTTGTAAAATGGCTTGGAGCATCTGCTGAGTACTATTGCCGATGTAATTTTTCTAACTCATTGTTTCTTCTCGAACAGTTTATTTCGCTTGCAGTAGACCCCATCCACCTATTCTTCTTAGCAGATACACCCAATCAACATCACTTCGTGGATGTAATGCATGATGCATAGTCATTAATTTCTGGTTCTGCAGTCCAATTTATCCAGGTCTTCTTTTGTCCAATCAAATTATGCCAGCTGGTGTGTGTCACTAGTATAGCCCAAGAGTTCATAGCTTTAATTGTGTTCAATTCATTACATTTTGTTCTCAGAATATTCTTGACTCTTCTAGTGTCACTCAGCTGATTGCTGTTTTGAGTAGAGAATATCACTGGCTTCTAATATTCTTAAGTATTTATAGTGTTCGTTAACTGAAATTTGTTTATATATTTCTCTTAATCAAAATTAAAATTACTAACGTCATAAATTTTTCTTTATTTAATACGAACTGTATTAAACGTATTAACTCTGAAAATACGAACCATTCAGTAATAAGTCTATTTACTGTGCCGATTTTCCACATAACTTCAAATCATCCATATACAACAGATGGAAAATTTTAATATTATTTTTAGGAATTTCATATCCAAGTTTAGTTTTCTTCAAAATCATAGATAAAGTTATCAAAGACAATTTGAAGAGTAATATTGACAGAGTATTACTTTGGTAAATTCCAAGTCTAATGCTAATATCTCCGAATCGTTCATTATTAACTTTTAACGTTTTTTCGTTGTATTCCGTGATTTTATAACAGTAGCCATAAGTTTTTTTTGCTAACTCCAAATATTTCTAGTGAATTTAGGACCCAGGATTGTGGGAGGGAGTCGATTGCTTTCTTGTAGTCTATCCATGATATGTTTAAGTTTGGTTTTTAACTTTTTGAATTCCTAAGGATCATTTTATCAACAAGTATCTGGTCTTTTGTTCCTCTAGATTTTTTTTAATTGCCTATTTGTTCAATCGGATATATCTGATTGTCTGATAAGTAGTGGTATATGGAATTTTCTATAATTGCAGTGAACAGCTCAAGCGTAGTTGGCAGACATGTTATTAGTTACTTGCGTCCATAACCCTTATCCTTATCTTTCATAAAGAAAAATGTAAGTCCAGATATATCATCCACTCCTCGATTGAGCCTGACTGCAAAAAAATAACTAAATTGTTCTACCATTCGACCGTAAATTGCTTTAGCCAAAATCCATGTAATTCAGACCGTTTTTTTTTAGCTTATGCACTGACTATTTCTTCATTAATAACGACATTTTGCATTTGTTTTTGTTTCATTTCTGATTCTATATCCTTAATCCATAGCGTATTTTTTATTATGCTCAATAGGATTGTCCCATATTGACTTCCAAAATTCGAGTGTTTATTCTTTTTCTGGCGAATGATGGTTTGCATTTGTATTCCCCTGCCGAGATTAAAAGAAGTGACATTGGTTCAGTCGAAATTGAACATTTTGTGCACATTCGCTGATTCTTGCTTCTTATCTTTTAATTATCTGTGTATTCGTGATAATTTTTGCTTTAGCTCTTCAGTAACTTCAGCAATTGGTTGTTGGTAAAATTATATGTATTTATGCTTTTCGTTCGAACAGGATTTTTCATGGAGCAGATTGCTTCATCTTAAACGTTTGCTCTTTCAGTTTGTAACCAAGCTTCACTGTAATGAAAAAAGTTGTGATGTATAAGAGCTGATTTGCTTCCATTATAATTATTGTTATTATTATTATTATTATTATTACGTTACGCCCCCAAGGATTCATCTCGGAGGGCACTCTACTGCACCCCACTACACACGTGTGACCATCTCTCCTACTACTTAATTCTACTGCACACAACTACCATCTACGCCTTCTATTGTCCATCATCTAAGAGGAGCTATTTTAGCCTAGATCTATGAAGGACCTTTAATGTTACTAGTCTTAAACGTTCATATGTGGAGTTCATATGTTTCAATATGGCCACTTCATTTCATATTGCATTTCTGTCAAAATATTCTGAGATTTGTCGCAAGCTTGAAAATCACTGAGTTGAATTTTGAAAGTTAGATACAGCTACCGCCTGTTGATTTGTTATTACTAGAGCTGTCGATTTATTACGTGACTCTTGCAACTCAAGTTCAGCAAATACCTTGTAACGAATATAAAATTCTTTTGGTCCATAAGTCTTTGTTCTGTTATTTAAGATTCTGGAAATTTTTTCTTTCCAAATGATGCGCATACACTTTCCAAAATTCAGTTTTTCTGTCTTTGATCTGTAAAAACATTTCATAACGTGCTTGTTTTCTTCTATAGTCCATTTTACGTTGTTTATTATTATTATTATTATTATTATTATTATTATTCCATAAACGACATATGATAAGTTCAGAAGAGATGGGCTCTTCAAAACACTACAGTTCTATTATGTAAATTGGACATTATTCATTCTGTCATATAAATAGGATATTAGACAAAAAAACACTACATATATTATTTAGTTGTAGGCCTACAGTTAGAATTAAAGGAGAAAAAAGAAGAGCGTTTTGCTCTGGAATCAGGCATAAAACAAGGAGACATGCTATTTTTTTTTCATTATTATTCATAATTTCTTAAAGCACAGTAGGCAAGAAATAAGATTCATGTTTTTATTCTAAATCCAAGCTTTGGCAAACAAAGCTGGAGCATAACGAATCATCACCACAAGGCAATTTTTATATGGAGGTTGTTGACTTCACATCAACTGATTTCGTATCAGCCTCCATTTACAGTCTCTATACGAGTAGGTTTGTCGTGAAGATACACTGCGAGCAAGCTTTGCTTACACTTGTCATTAAAACAATAATAATTTCTTGTCTATTATAAATTACTTAATAACAAAGTGAAAAAGCTTTCTACATTCATTATGTGTATTGATCGCTTTGAAGATAAGTGGCATCACATCTGATATAAAAATCGGAGATAATTCAATTTGGCATTTGACGAACAAGATGACTGTAACTCTTAAATCAATCTTACACGTCATGAGAACTCTTTAACTAAACTGAATAATTACTGTAATAAATTTGGCGCAAAAATCAGCAATAAGAAGACGAAAACAATGAAAATATGCAGGAAGATGGAAAACACCAAGGTAATCAAAGAGAAAAGACCACAGATAACAGAGCTGCGGGAGAAATTTTGAATAGATTTCATCAATAGCAGAATCATATTAAAAATGACAACATTAGAAATGACCTTATATCATTAGCATCCAAGACTGTGTGTGAACAGAGTATATCCGTGGTGGTATCAGGGTAGGCTCTACCGACGGTGCAAGGTGCATTTGCAGGAGGCGATAAGTTTTTTTGGAGCGGCAAAATTGGCATGATCTATACGAAAATAAGGAGGAAGTGGCGGCAAAATATGCTACTGCACGGAGCGATAAATTTCCTAAGGGCGGCCCCTGGGTGGTAGGATCGCTTATACAGAATGGGAGCAGAAAGCTTAGCAAAATAGGTATTTGATACCAGGTTGTCAGGGGAAAAAAAAAAAAAAAGACGGAAATTTGAGAACTAAATGACTTAGAATAAGACTAAAATGGCAACTATGACCATATTGGACATCTGAATTTCTGCATAAAAAAACCCTACTTGTCTGAGCCAATGATCGACTAAATCGGTAACCTACTGTAGAAAAGTCTAGAAAAAAAAATCGCTCTGGTCATCTACTAGAATCGATTAATCCATTGCACTCAATATATACTGATCATCAGCTACTGTGTTCATACAAAGTAAAGGAACGGTGTTTGCCAGTTCATGGAGCAGTACCCATGGAATTACCCTATAGAAAAGGAAAAGCCGTAATCTTGAAACATCGTCTACATGAAAGCAATGGAAGGAGTCATTGAGAGAGAGGAATCGTCTATTAAACAAACAACTGCCTTTCGGATACGGATACAGTTAAGTAAATTGAAAAAGGTTTTGGCTGAGCAACACTAAATGTGAGTATTCTAAGGTCGGACGGCTGTGGGATTTATAAAATGTTAGCAAATGAGCAGAAGTATTGTAGAACAAAAATGCTAAGCTTCATGGATCCCTACGAGGCTATGGATGAGACGTATTTTGTTCCAGGATGGATAGATCGAATGTGAAAGTCAACTGAAGAAATAAGTGATCTTTCTTAGTGATTGGAATATTGTTAAAAGTGAAGGAGAGCAAAGCTTGCATTTCTCTCAAAAAATAACATAGCTTCAGTAACATACACCGTGTACGATGGCAGTAAAATCGAGCATTGGAACAACAGAATTTTTCATCAACAAAGTCGGCTTGCATCAAGGGTTAGCAATGAGCCCGTTTCTATTTGTGATTATTTTAGATGTACTCAGTGAAGGAGTACCCAAAAATACACTATGGAATATATTATTTGCAGATGACTTGGCTATCACAAGTGGAACTGTAGAAGAAGGCCAAAAGAGTTTTATAGAGTGGCAAAATACCTTGGGATGCTGGTCTAAATGTTATAGGAGATAAATCCACTATAACATGCAGTAAACAACTGGAGAGGTAGTAATGGGTGACAATTCATTCACAAAGATCCCATAAGATGGTATCTCGGTACGAATGCCCAACTAGATCAAATGCCTTTGTAGTATCAAATTTGACCACTTCAGTTTCTTTAACTTTGTGATTACATGTGTCTAAAGGTGGTAAGGTGACTAACGTTAGCTATGAGATCTCCTAGAGGGGGGGGGGATGGAATAAGACATATCCACCTTACCGGCCATTACGGGTCATGTACGCATCCTCATACGCTTTGTATCTATCATATATTTCAATGTAATATCAATGGTATTACAATTTTAATATACACTTGGCATCTATGATAACCTTGACGTCTATAGACGTCTTGGCCGCTAGCGTGGATATTAGTAATCAATACTTAGTTAGTGGATCTCCAAGTAATATAGTAGTTCGCCATTAAAGACGATTTTCCATTATTTTCGAGAGAATTTAGGTGAAAGGGCAATATGCTAAAACTTTCACAGTTGGCTTTTATTTCCTTTAATAGAATCAGCCTAGATACAAGCTTTCCGTCATGTTAGATCTATGCCTTATATGTATGATAGCTTGTTAAAGCAATGATTGGTGTTTATTCTGGAGGACAAGATTTTGTTACAACTTGAGAGATACCATCTAGATCATAGGATTTATTAGAATCAATGAGGCTATTTCATATTCTTCTTATGTCTTTCTGGTGAAAGATCTGAAGAAGCATGCTGTTGGTAATTTGTAAACTAGTGAGCAGAGATTGCCTCGTTTGTCTAAACAAGAGTTGGAGGAGAAGATTAATGCCAAGAAGCATCAGTCTTCTCCTCAATCCATCAGTCTTCTCTTGATTATTCTCAGATGGAGGAGGAACTGGCTCCTTAGTTAATTGATTATGCTGTGGAGAGTGAGAAGTGCAACCCATGCTCCGTATGTGAAGAACCGCTTCAAACTTTCTGGTTTCACTACGACTTCAAAGTCATCTTCATCCAAATGTCTATTTGGCATTTGCTACAACTAGAGATAATATGCTTACAACATTAAGGAGATGTATGCATAAGGTAAATAAAATATATATGTATATTAATGAAGTTTGGAAAGTATATGCTTATAAAGTAAACGAACACCAACAATTTTTTCTCCTTGTTGTTGTTCCATTTTTATAAACAAGTGACCATTGTTTTCATTCTGGAAATTTGTAAGCAGCCGTTCCTTACTTTTCGTGTTCATTAAAAGTTGAGTTCATATATAAAGACGGTTTGCAGAGTTTTCGATGATCAGAGTAAGTCAAACAACCAACTGCCACCACCTCATCTTCCTAAACTGAACTGGTATTATTATAATTATAGTTCGCCCACCGTTTGTAGGTCTCTCCTTGGCATTTTGCCAAGAATAGTCGATTAATGCTGAAGGGGAGAAAGAAATGAAGGATGTACGAATTGGTCGCCAATATAAGAAATCACGTGCTTTCTTGTCTGTCGCTGTGTATATGTATAAGAAGAACTATTCACGAATTTTACGTGGTCAAGAAAAGAGTGCCAGCTGTTCCAAAATTGATTCCTGTGCTTAAAGACAAAATTAATTTTCCTTGGAAAAGAGAAACTTTAAGGAAAATATTTCATGAAATCGGATTTTGTTTTAAAAAGTCCCAGAATAAAAGGAAACTTATCATGAAACGAAGTGACATTGTTTTATCTAGGACGCAGTATTTGAGAGCAATAAGACGTTTCAGGGAGGAGAAAAGACCGATTGTGTATCTAGATGAAACTAGGATTGATAGTAATTTAACTTATGGAAAATGTTGGCAGTCTAAAGAAGAATGCGGAGTGCTACAAACCGGAAATGCCTCTCGGCGCATTATAATTTTGTGTGAGGGTGGAGAAATGTTTTTTTTTTTTTTTACCGAATTCAAACTTACTATACAAAGCCAATTCAACTACTGGAGATTACCACGGGGAGATGAATTCTACGATCTTCGAAAAGTGGGCAGAAGAAAAATCGATTCCAAATCTTCCTAAAAATGCTGTTGTTATAATTGATAACGCTTCATATCACTCTATTCGATTAAACAAAGTTCCAAATTGGTCTAATAAGAAGCAAGTTCTTATGGATTGGCTCGCTGCAAATAGCATTTTTCATTCCCCAGATATGCGAAAAATCGAATTGCTTAATTTGGTCAAAAGAAACTCACCCACAACTAAACTATTTAAATTCGACACGATGCTCAAAGAGCATGGATTTCTAGCTTTGAGGCTACCACGATATCATTGCAATATTAATGCTGTTGAGTATGTTTGGGCAGAAATGAAAAGTTTCATTCGCCATCGCAACGTAACTGGGGATAATGACATGTCGAAACTTTTTAAGCTTTCAGAACAGGCGATTGAAAGTATTACAGTTCAAAACTGGGGAAAATATTGCTATCATGTCACCTCATTGGAAAATATGTATTGGGACAGAGACGGAATTATCGAAGAATTATGCGAACCTTTGGTGATCAGTTTAAGTAAAAGTGATGGCGGTTCGAACACCGATCCAGGTGACTCTGAAGATTAAAAGGATTTGATAATGGTATATTTTTCCAACATTTTTTTTGCATGGGTTTGTTAAAAGAGTCACAACAAGTCATAAATAATTAATCGGTTTAGGATATTAAAATGTCTCAGTTCTCTCAACTGTAAGTTTAGAATATCTAAATTCATTTGAAAAAATTTCTGTTTTTCTGTATAATTATTTTATTTTATAGAAAACTTTTAAAAATAAACTTTGTTAAATTTTTGTTTTATGCTATCCCTTTTTTTAATTTTATTAATACTCTACTTACATTTTCCAACTGTTATACAAGCAAAATAGTTACACTTTAAAAACTACAATGTTCGTAAAAGAAAAGCTAAATTTTCCGACCTGTAATAATAAACAAACTCACCCTAGAAGACAGATTGATTACCCTATTATCGGAATGGATTCTCCTTTTTCTGACATGCTCAGAAGTGTCGAATGATCTCTAATCGGTGGGAGAACTATATTACTATTATTATCTGAAATGGAGTAATTTCTATGATCAATATTTCTGTGGTTGGGGATATAAAAACCCATGTTCTAGAGGGAGGGATAAAAAAACTGTTTGATTGTGGTAAAGTTCGTCTAATTCATGAACCAACTGAGAAAAGCTGAGAAAGGTTTCCTCTAGTCAGTGATTAAAACCGATTCCATAACTTCCTTTCTTCTGCCAGTCTAGGACTCTAGACTGGCAGAAGAAAGTTACCGCGAGTCTACACGTGCAGCTTGAAGTAAGTGTTATTAGCAAATATTTTGTAGTAATTTATATTTAAATCAAAATTGTTATACTTCTATTCTGTCCTCCTGAAATGTTAATCTCTTCTTCTAGTATTCTCACTTTTTTCTCTTTTTTTCACTTTTTTCTCACTTGCTTTAGGGCAGTATTCTCACACTGCCCTAAAGCAAGTTTGATTATGCTTCTAGTGCCGATCACGTGTTTTTCTTTTAAAGAAAATGATGATAAATGTACAATCATGATTTATGCATGAATAAGAGTTTCAATCGGTTTCGACGAAGCCCATGTTTTGAAAGATTCGGTTTTGAATTTTGTCTCTAGGACACGAAAAATCTTTATGAGTAATTTTCAAATAAAGGTAAGTTAGCTGGTTTCACACGGTGGGGAAGGGGGTCCTTCTTACTTGAGTTTTTAGGAATGAAAAAAAAGTTGGTTTTTAGACATACATAGTTATCATAAAAGTAACTACTTCATTATAAAATTATACTTACAAAAGCTAATCTTGGTAAGTTGTGGACCAGTTATAGAAGGCCTGTGAGTACTACTGATTATAAAAAATAAAATAAAATAATAAAATAAAAATCAGCTAACCTCTTATTCGTTTATTGGGAGTAGCCAAGGCCATTTCAGCCATCTCTAACGTTTGGAGACTTAGTGGGAAGTTCAGTCTCCAACGATAACCAATCAGGGATAGCTTACCCAAGACTATCACTGATTATAAGTTTCATCCGATGAAAATATGACTGCGAAATTGCCCTCTTGTGGTCCCTGATCCTTTTATAATATAGCATGCCTATACTATATATGTATAGTATAGGCATGCTAGGCATGAGTTTCCGGGAGAGAAAAATAGAACAAAAACGCTTGCTCAGAGACTGAATAACCGGTCGATGAACTGCTTAGAATTTCGTCTGGTCGGGGACTAGAATTAAACCTAGGCCTTGCTTTGGACGGCCTATTGCTGAGGAAGCCCAATCACTTTTACATCGACTACTGCTGATTGTTGTTTGTTATATGAGCGTGCCTAAAAGTACGTATACTGTATGCGTTATTATGCGTAGGTAAAGTATGTATGTGCTACTATATGTTATTCTATGATTAAAGAAGAGACTTTATAGAACGGAAGATCTCTCTCTTGGCCAGGACCGTTGTTAAGATATATGCCGCTTCTAGACAAGCAGAATTTTGCTGACCTTAAATTCAAGAAAACATGTCAATTTAAAAACAACAACCGGTATTTTTATTTTCGAGATATATTTTTGCCGCTCTTCAGACTTTCTGCTCCTAGGCACTGCCTTAGTTGCTTAGTGAGTTTCGACTGCCCTGATTTCAGCTGTTTGAAAAATAAAATAAAATAATGATTATTAATCTCAGATCACATTTATTCATTGGTGTTTCTTTTCTTGAGTTAAGATCACTATGTAGATTCAGAGAACCTGTTTTAGCGACTAAACGTAGTACTTTCAAGTACTATTCGTTATCTTAACCATGTAATGCAGGTGCCCATGAGCTTAGTATGCTTAGTAAAAGCGCTGTGGAAACCTAAACGCTCAAAGGAATCATTGAATGGTTTTCATTACCATTGAACTTCGTCATTATTACTACTTCTAATATGCATACATTTTGTAAATGTTACTTTGATCATTACTGATATGTAAATTACCTCTGATTCCAGCCTGCTTGAATTAAAGCCTACAGTTTTGGAACCTGCTTGAATTAAAGCCTACAGTTTTGGAACCTGCTTGAATTAAAGCCTACAGTTTTGGAACCTGCTTGAATTAAAGCCTACAGTTTTGGAACCTGCTTGAATTAAAGCCTACAATTTTAAGTATTTTCAGCAGTGGTTCCTTTCTACAATTTAAATTTCTACAATTTAAAGGAAATTTATTTACTTTTATGATTCTGTGTAGAGGGCACTAGTAGTAATAATAATAGTAGTGTCAATTGCTTGTTAACTTTTGCAGGTTATTTTAGTTGGTCAAAGTGCAATCATAGGGATTATGTGAGGCGATATTAGAGCACTTTTTTATATTAAATTAGTTGTGGTGAGTTCAAGTTACACCCTGTAGAGGGGTGTGATTTGGAAAGTTGAAAACCGTTTTTACATACAGTTTTCCAACATTTTATATTTATAGCGCTATCCCTTAGGATTATGAAATCGGAAGATGTTGATATGTAATTGGTGCTCATAAACTACTAGTTTTCTTTTTCGTGGTCACAAATACAAATGCCGATTTGTTAAAATTATCAGTCATGCCATTTCTGAGTGAGTTCATAAAATGCTTAATGACTGACAGTATTGTCATTGCATAAAACAAGCATATGTATAGACTTAAAATGAGGGAAGTATTTATTAAAGATGTGGTAGTGTCTTTTTTAAATCATCGGTTTTAGCATATATTTTACCTAGTTCCTGCTATTCAATAAGTATGACTTCAAACGGACCTGTGAGCTCAATGAACTTTGAAGACAGCCAACAAGGAATGGAAGTACTTCAAAAATTGGGTACTCAGAGAAGAAGTGGTCAGTTTTGTGATGTTGTTTTATATGTTCAGGGCGAAAAATTTTATGCTCACCGTAATGTTTTAGCAGCATGTAGTCCTTATTTTGAGTGCATTCTAAAAGCGCACAAAGCTGTGAAAGAAGAACTTACTGTCACATGTCAGAATCTTGAAGCATTTCAGTTACTCCTTAATTATATGTATACAGGAACAGTAATTATAAATAAAAACAATGTTGGTGAACTTCTTCGACTTTCAAATCACTTTGTAGTTGGAAAACTAAAGAATTATTGTGCAGAATATCTTAATAGATATATTGATATTACTAACTGCCTCTCTTCTCTAGAAATGGGAGAAAAATATGATTTACCAGATCTCTTGGCAAATTCTGCAAGGTACATTGAAAATCACATAAAAGAAATAATAGAACATGATGAAATTTTGCAGTGTTCCTTAAATGCAATTGAAACTGTAATATCTGATAAAAATATACATATTTCACATCTGTCACGTCTTAAAATAACCACATGCTGGATTAGTCATGATGTTGCACAGAGACAGAATGATTTATTAAAGTTATTGTCATATATTAATTGGGAAAATATTGATTCTTCATTGGTTGAAGAACACCTAACAAATGAAAAGCTATACTTGGAAAATTCTTATTGTTTATATATATTTTTGATGAATCTTGATGATAAGATAGTACTTCCAAACTTTTCATCACTGTATAAAGATTTAAAACTTGAATATGGTAATGAAAACATCAATGACAGTAGTAGTAGTAGTAGTGGAATCCTAAATGTGAAAGTAACAAGTGATTTTGATGAACATAGTAGCACATCACCATTTTGCAAAGATGAAAGTGATGAATTAAGAAGTTCTGTTGAAAATGAAAAGTGCATTGCTGATAACATAGATGGAGTGGTGCCAACAGAATCAATAACAAATAGTGGTCAGGTCATGCAAAAATCTTTTAAATTAAGAATGTGTAAGTATTATACAAAAATATGCTGTATTTAATTTTTACTGTTTCAAAATTTGAGTAAAGGAACCAAAATATTTTAATGCCACTGAAATAATGTAACACTATTATATTTTATACATATAAATCTAAGATTGTTTATAAAGTACAAATAAACAATTTTAACAAGAAAAAAGTTTATCAAAGCTGTTGTAGAATGATATCATCAAGAGCTCATTTGGGGGAAAGAATAGCACCAGAATGTCTAATAAGCATTTGGATTGGATAAAATTAACTTCTGCTAGGTTTTTTGTCTGAAACATAAAATAACTATTGAATAAAAGTCTTCAGTTAGGAATGATGGTACACCATTCCACTTTGATGTTATCTGTCCAAATCGTAATACTATAACAGATGTCAGTGTGTGTGTGCCATTTGGAATGAAGCTGCACAAAGAATTAATAACGCTGATTTATTTATCTGTTACTTTTCGAACTATTTTTCTTTTCCACAATGAAATTTACTTTGTACGTTTATATTAATAAAAAATCATTTGTATCAGCATTGCTTAAAAAAAAAAAAAAAAATCCTTTTCCACTGGCACGATGTAAGTTAATGATCATCAATGAACAGATTTTTATCCTTGCCAAGCTCATGTGAATATTTAATGAAGAAAACACATCTAAAAAAAAAAATTATGTGAAAAATGTGAAATATTATGTGAAAATTATTATTTGGACACCTTCAGGGAGTCCAAAGACTTATCGAGGGAGAGTGCCAATAGCATCGAATGATCAAACCCTTCCAACTACTAACTGTGCTCAAACTTGCTTAACTTTTTGCGTGAGCCATTAGTAGCAGAGGCTCTACCAATCAACCTACCAATAATTAACTAAATTTTATTATGTAATTAGATTATGACGAGGGTGTACTGAAAAGTTGTGGTAATGAAGCAATTGACATGTCTTCTTATATATTCTAAAAGAAAAAGAACAAATTATTATAATATAATGAAACATGGGGGTTAAAGGATTTTACGATATGTTCTTTCTTGGGGTTATGTCGGTTGCTTTAATATCATTTTTGTTCTAAGTGTTTATCAGAACTTTTCAGTCTTCCCCTCCTAATATATTTAACCTTGTCACTAAGGTTTCTTCATAAGCATGAAGAAAAACTAAGCAGTGCCTGCTGGTATGCCTGTATGTATAGGCTGATTTCAAATGGCTGACTCCTACAGGTGTCCTCTGAGATTTCACCAATCCTTCCCTGTGGGTAGTGGTGATATTAGAATCTTGGTCATACAGTGATGGTCTGGTCTTTCCGTTTTTTTTTTTTTTTTTTTTTTTTTTTTTTTTTTTGGCAGTGTGATGCAGCTAAACTTATTTAGGTTTGGAGAATTTTGTAGTGTTGAGATGTATTCTGAAAACAGTGTCTGATTTTTATCTGTTTATGTATGAGAGGGAGTTTCCCCCCCTTTGGATCTGGTAACCTGTATCTATGGATTGGTCTGCCACCCTGGAATGGCTGTAGTGCAGATGATGGATATATTTTTCATGCTCTTTTAGACAGATATTAGCTGTTATTCCAGTTTGTGTGAAGTATTTGTTTGCTAAAATATTTAAATTTGTAGACAGTATTGGTTCCGTTACTTATAAATTGGTCAGATATTTAGACCGAGAGCTCGCTCTCATTTCAAGACACATATCTTCCCATGTTAAAAACTCTGTGCACTTCAAATCATGCCTGTTAGATATGATCCTCAAGTATACTGACATGGTCAGTTTGATTTAACCTTATCCATCAATGTATCCCTGAAAGAAATCTCAGAAATTATTCATACTTTCTATCCTCCATATCTACCTTATTCACTGTCATTATGTACTCTGGATATTTTACATGGTAGGGAAAAACCTAAATGCAGATTGAAGGCACAGCCAAGGATACCCCCCCCCCGACATACACTAATAATTTCTTGAAACATTTTACAAACGGTCCTAAACACCCCCCCCCCCTCTCAGATTCACAAATATGGCTATGTTATGTTGATGACATATTCTCCATGTGATATGTTAGAAACGTTTTTAGCACACCTCAACAGCCAAGGATCCTTTTTACCATTGACAAGGAAAACACTAATTGTTTGACCTTCCTTGATGCTCTAGTCATCTGCCCATACTGAAAAGTACATCCATTTCCTTTTACATCACAATCCTTCCCAACAGTATGGTGTTGTTAAAATTTTGGCTAATAGAGCTAGAACTATCAGATCATGCCTGTTTCTCTACTGAAGTCGATCACATTTTTAGCCGATGGCTTCCCCCTTCACAAAATTAAAAGAACTCTCTGTTGATCCTTGGAACTCCTCCCCTCCCCCAAAAAAATACATTGCCATTTATTGCACCTCAGAAAAAATTGCATGCATTTTTAAAAGGTAAAATGTCTAGACCTTCATGCCATACCGAAAATTAGCTACCCTTATTCACTAAGGTTCCATCTTGATCATCATGGTTAATATATAACAGTTAATATCTGCCTAGAAAAATATAGAAAATATGTCATCTGCACCACGGCCATTCTGTACCATGGATACAGTGGGGGGGAAGACTTCCCTCTTCTTTAGAAATAGATACAAATCAAAGATATTGTTCTCAGAAACTGCTTCAGCACTCCAAAATTCTCCAAATCTGAATAAATTTGGCTCCACCACATTGCTAAAAATCTGGGGGACCTTCATTGTGTGAGACCTTCAGCAAGATTCTACCACCACATCAAGGTTCCAAATTACAAGTGTAGGAGCCAGCCTTTTGAAATCAATCTGTGTTTGCCTTACTGCCTGTCTGCACATATTTAGTTTTTCTTTGTGTCCATGAAGATGCCTTGGTGATAAGGCAAAATATTGGCTTATAATCTAATTAGCTAAATAAGTTTAGTTATTATTTTTAGACATGTTTTCTCCATTAAACATCATGAGTATTAACCAACATCTGAGCATTCATACCAGATTAGTGATCCTTACCAAATATTTTATGATTCATCCATTTCACTCATACTCTGTTTATCTCTGGTTTTAATAATGCTGATTGACATTGCCATCTGCATCTATATCTTTCTAATATATTTCTGAATGATGACTGCTTATCCATGCCAAAAGTTTGGGAGGCTCTTATTCCCTAAGCAACCATATCCATATATATCCATAGTAGAGTTATATTGTATCCATAGTAGAGTTATTTCTGTTTAGGTGTGTATGATGTCATCTTCTGATATGTGGCACTTTTCTTGAATGATTTGATTGTGTAAGCTTGGATGGATTGTAAGTTTCAGTCCAAAAAATTGGTTGATTTCTATTATCAATAAATATTTTGCAATGGTATCTACTATGTCAGAGGTTCATTAAAGTTTTTAACTTCACTAATTCACATAGACAAGCTTATATGTTGAAAATTTATTTATCACTAGGTTAGACTATAATAGATTTAGTTTAATCCTTTATCCCAGTGAGAGCAAACAAAGTTTGCGCTTGAAAATATCTTCAGTACAACACTATATTTAGTCCTGAAGATATTTTCAAGCGCAAACTTTGTTTGCTCTCACTGGGATAAAGGATTAAACTAAATCTATTATAAGCTTATATGTTGGTTATGCATTACTAAATCACTTAAGGAATTGACAACGTATATAAGAATTTAAATTAAATTACACTTTAATAAATATTTCCGATACAGGAAGAAAGCTACTATAATACACCGTAGCAAGTTCAAATTCAAAAACCTGTTCATGGAATCAGCCTCAGCTCTAAGAAACTCTTCAAACCTCAACAAATTTGGTTGCATTAGACTGCCCCAAATTTGGGAGGCTTACATCAGGAGACCTTCAGCCCAACGGCCAAGAACACCTACATAGCCCGCTAGGGGACACCATCAGGACTTTTAGGAGAACAATAGCTTCCTCACTTCATTCTCAGTTACTGTGTTGTAGTGCCTACGTGCACATGCCTTTTTTGTAAGTTCCTTTTGAAGATGGCAACGTGATGTTGCCGAAATATCAGAAATATTTATTAAAGTGTAATTTAATTTATATTCTTATCATCATCATCATCATTAGTGCTCTGTCTCTTGACAGCTCCAATGGTATAACTCAGCAGATTCTCTTCCTCCAGTTTCCTCTGTCTCTTGCTTCCTCCTTCATTTCCTGATATCTTCTTGTTCCCATTATATCATCAAGCATCATTAGTCGTCTTCTTCCTCTTGGTTGCTTTCCTTCAATTTTCCCTTCTATCATTCTTTTCAGTAGGCTGTCTCCTCTTAATACATGTCCTATCCAGTTATGCTTTCTTCTTCTTATGGTCTTTAGTAAATTCCTTTCTTCTTCAACTCTTTGTAATACTTCTTCATTGGTGATTTTTTCAGTCCACTTTATTTTCTCCATTCTTCTCCATAACCACATTTCAAATGCTTCCAACATTTTAGCTTCTTTCTTCCCAATTATCCATGTTTCTGACCCACATAAGGTTATACTCCAAATATAGCACTTAATAAGCCTTTTCTTTAGATTTTTATTCATTTTATTAATAAACAAATTTCTGTTTAGCATTGCTTCAGCGTATATTCTTATATACGTTGTCAATTCCTTAAGTGATTTAGTAATTCACTAATTCACTCCTCACATCCCTTTCATTGCTTACATTCTCAGTCATGTTCATCTGCCATACTAATTTTTTTTTTATATATATCAGCCCCACATATAACAACTAACAAACCTATGATATAACAGTGCTATGTGGGTGTATTATTGGCACAAAATTATTGCTACTACTAATTTGTCATTCTGCTGTTTCACTTCTAATTGCAGCTTTTTTTTCCCACCCAAGAGCTGATTCTGTTGCATATAACCATATGATTTTCAGTGAGGAAAGGTATATACTTATTATAGAAAAAAATCGGTGCATACAAATGTCTACAAGAAAATATCCACTCTAAAACATGTCATATATATATTTCTCATGTTAGAGGCTTAATGGAGTGAAATTGCAGCACTGAAAAAGGATTAAACATATTACAGGTAACGCTCGTATAACGCGGTTTTGATATAACACAGTCAAATTGTAGTAACCCCTGTTCAACGCGGTACTTATACAATGCAGTTTCCATATAACACAGTCTACAAATTGTAATAATTCTTTATATTTTCATATATTTTTCACCGCGCAACTTAAAAATCAAATTTTATATTCGTTAAATTTTTATCTGCTCATATTGTGCGTGTAGTTATAAATAGAGAGTTTATATTAGTTATAAGTAGAGAATTTATAACCTGCTGAAGGGTATTTCCCCTTCAGCAGGTTACAGTTTCAAGTGTTTTGTACCCAATGTAGAAAGTTACACAAAGAAAAAGAATATCAAATTCATAATTCTATTAGCAAATAAATTGGTTTTTCAAGTGTTTTATGCCCAATGTAGAAAGTTACACAAAGAAAAAGAATATCAACTTCATAATTCTATTAGCAAATAAATTGGTTTTTCAGGTGTTTTGTACCCAATGTAGAAAGTTATACGAAGAAAAAGAATATCGACTTCAAAATTTTACCAGAATGTTATAATGTTAGTTCCTTAACATATCCCTTTAATACATATGATGATATCCATGTAATTCCACAGGCTTACTTAATCTCAAATACTTCAAGTTCTTTAACTTTTCCCCTCTTCTTTGACTGTCATACTCAAATTCTTTTCCTGGTAATAACTTTATATTATATAACTGAATAAAACAGGAAACCAGTAAGGAGTGCTAATTATGCATAATTTGATACAGTATTGTAATATATCCAAAAAAAGTAAATTGTCCAGTTTCACATATCTCCATAGTTAAAAAATAATAATTTTATATGTCAAATTGCGATCAGTTTCTTAATCATTGATACATTTCTGTCATTGCTTATTATGATGATGATTCAGGCCTCCATGAAGTCACAAGTCTCATCGTGGGAATCTGAGCATTTGTAATTAAGTGTTCAGATTCAAGAATGCTGGTCTGCTGGAGTAAACTTTCATGTTCTCTACAAGGATAAAGTGACTTGAGTAATCGGATAAGAATTAGTGTTTGACTTGTTTTATTGATTCTGTTATGTAAATTCAACTTGTTACATCTTGAAGTTATCACTGTTGCAGATCAGTATTTTAATTTATTAACATAAAAAAATAAAATCAGAACATTAACAAATTTAAATGCAGGTTGTGACATAACATTACATTTACATTTTTGTAATTGAATCATAGCACATTAATAAAGATATCAAATTTACCTTATATAAATTTAATTTCACTTGAAATAATTACTTCATATATGGCTTGCTTGGCATTTTAGTAAATTAACTTTAATTTTCTTTGGCAGAAGTGATTCAGTGGTATATGCACCTTAGTTTAATATTCCCATTGAAACAAATGAATATATATATGTTTTGACTGTATTTATCTCCTTGTTAAAAAAAAATCTCATTAGTATCATTTTTGTTTGTATAAATTTTATATGTTAGTTCCTTACTGTTCCTCAGAAGATTTATTAGATATATAATAGTTTCCACAAACAACTTATAAGTCTATGTATCATTAATTTTCTTCTAGATTGGTTTATTACTTGCTAGATCTCTGATTTTTTATTATTATTTTCGGGCTACTCCAGGGAGTCCTTAGACTCATCGAGGGAGGCCTTAAACATCATGTCCACACAACTATACGACATTCTCACAGTATCTATCATATCTTGCCTTGAACTCGCTCACTGTCATAGCACCCACAACAGACTCTGGCAGCTTATTCCACTCATTTACCACTCTAAAAGTAAAGAACCCAGCTCTAACACCACTGCTAACCACACTCTTGCCCAGCTTCCATAGGTGGCCCCTAGTTCTCCCACCACCAGTCCTGATCTCAAAAATATCCTCTGAATTAATCTTATAGAATCCTTTTAGTAATTTGAATGTCTCAATCATATCTCCCCTTTTCCGCCTATCAACTAATTTCTGCAACCCACAAATTTTCAATTCTCATATGGTTCATTCCATAGACTGCTATCATCTTAGTCACTCACCTCTGGATCCTCTCCGTCTCCTCCCCATCAAGAAGGAACCTAGGTGACCAAATCTGGGCACAGTAGTCAAGATGAGGTCTTATCAAGGCTCGGTACAGAGGTACAATAACTTGCTTGTCTCTGCTCGTTAAGGTATTTTTCAACAACCAAGTGAGTTGATGAGCTGATTTAGCTACTTTCGCAATGTGCCCCCTAAACTTCATCTCCCTATCCACCAACACTCCCAAGTCCGTGGCCTCATCAATCTCTTGGAGTACAGTTCCACCCATGTATTATACTGCTGCTAATCTTTTCACCCCAAAATGCATAACCTTACATTTTGTCACATTAAATTGACATCCATTCTCCTTAGCCCAGAACTCCAATCTATCCAAGTCATCCTGCAAGACTTTGACATCTTCTGCATTCACTATCACCCTCCCCAACTTTGCATCATCAGCGAACAAATAAACTGTTCCACTTAGATCCTTCCCTATATCATTAATGAACAGATTAAACAGCAGTGGTCCAAGAACAGAACCCTGTGGCACTCCACTAGTCACATGTCGTCTTTTGGACTCCACTCCTGAATAAACCACTCTTTGATATCTCTCCATCAACCACCCACCTATCCATCTCATCAACCCTATATCCATTCCCATATGTTGTAGTTTACGGATTAGAATTCCATGTGGTATCCTGTCAAACGCCTTTGCCAGGTCCAGCAGTATCACTGTAAACCCATTTCCCTTATCCAGTTCAGCCGTCACCTTGTTATAAAACTTGAGCAAGTTACTCAGGCATGATCTACCCTTTACAAAGCCATGCTGTCCCCTGTACAGTATCTCATTTTCATCAATCCATTCCTGTATTTTTCTCTTGACTACTTTCTTCAAGACCTTGACGACAACTCCTGATATGCTGATCGGTCGGTAATTTGCAACCATAGTCTTGGATCCTCCTTTATGCAGTGAAACTATTTTCCCCTCTTTCCATGCCTTCGGGACTAAACCAGACCCGAGACTCAGATTAAACAACATGGTCAGGGGCACTGATAATTTCTTAGACGCTTCACGCAAGACCCGTGCTGGTATGCAATCCAATTCCACAGATGTATTCACATTAAGGTTCTGTAATAGACTATTCACCTCCACTTCATTCATCACAATTCCCATATAAACTAATGGTTCCTTCATTTTTTCAATGTCTCTACCTGGATGATATACTTTTGCAAAGTGCGTGCTCAGTAACTCCACTATATCAACTGGTTCAGTGACCTCCTTACCATCATCATTCCTTAAAATCATTTTGCCATGTACAGTTTTTTCTTGCTTGCAGCATATTGAAAGAACTGTTTGGGATTCTCTTTTGCTTGCATAGCTAGTTTCCTTTCATAATCGGCTTTTGCTGTTTTTACCACACTGGTTACCCTTCTGGCCTGCACTTTATACCGTTCATGTGCCTGCAGGTCACCCCTTTCTTTAAATTCCCTCCACAGTTGTTTCTTTTTTTGCAGCTCAAGCTTAATGGTGTTATTCATCCATTTAACCCCTACTTGTTTTACTATTCGGACCCTAGGTATACAATCAGCCATAACGTCCTGTAAATGCTCCTTGACCACTTCCCATGCTCTATCGACGTCCAGCCCTTGCAGTTGTACATGCCATGGCACTGATCCAAGCAATCTCATAAGCTTGTCATACTTGCCAGCACGGTAATTCCACATATACCCTGTCTTAATCAAAAATTCCACACCTTTAGCCACCTCCCAGGTCAAGACCTTATGATCACTCTCACCAATAGGTGGTAACATGGTCATATTCATTACAGTCAAATTGTGAGATGCTATTACCAGGTCAAGCACTCTCACACCCTTAGTATTTTCAATTACATGCTGTCTCAGATAGTTATCCCTTAATAATTGAATAAAATCCATTTCCTTCCTCACATGTGTCCTCTCCTCTTTCCAATCAATGTTACCATAATTAAAATCCCCCATAATAATTACCCTCCTTCCACTCATTTCATCAATTTGTTTATGCATACTATCTCCACCATCTATTCCATCACCTGGTCTATAGCAGCACCCAACTGTATATTTTATTCTGCCAGTCTCAATCTCACACCAAATAGCCTCAAATGAGCTCCTTTCACTATCCTGCAATACAACTTCAATTCTCCTTGGTTGCAGTTCATCAGCTATCATCAATAACACCCCTCCCCCCATTTTATTCTCTCTGTCCCTCCTAAACACACTATAACCTACACGTTCTATCCCACTAACTATATCATCTTTCGTCAGCCATGTGCCATGTTTCACTAATGCCAATAACCTGTGGCCAGGAAGAGCCAATCAAGGCCAAAAATTCTTCCTTCTTGTTCCTAATACTCCTGGCATTAGTATACATGAAATGCAGTGATCCCTTTGTTCCACCCCTATCTTGATGCGTTATTCTAAATGTCCCATTCCCATTTTTTGTCCTTAGTGCTGGCCCAGGTACATTATATACATTTTTACACTCAACTGTCTCACTGATGTCTGCATATCCACTCCCACCCCCATCCTTGGTAGTTCTAGTTTCCCTGATTCTGCACATCCATTTTCACTTCATTCAGCAACACTTTTTCCAGTCTTCGCACACCAAATCCATTCAAATGCAGGCCATCCATCTTGTATAAGTCCTTTCGCCCATCAAACTCATTCCACACCACACCGTTTGCATAACCTGCACATAATGTCATTTGCGATTATGGCCCTCCTTCTGAACTCCTCTCTGTCATACCGCGGTAACAGACTCACCATTCTAACTCTGTCACTCTTTTCTTTCGCTACCTTTAACAATACTTTCAAGTCCTCTCTCACAGCTGTTACACTTCAAACTTCTAGCATTGCAAATTGCATCATTACACATATATGCCAGTCCTCTTATAGCTCTTTTCCTGCCATTTTTGCTTCAAACTCTTGTTCTTGCTAATTTTTTTATCGCTAATCTGTTTCAGTGACCATACCAATTTATATTAACTGTACTTATACAATTTTGAACATTACTGAACTTTTTTTTTTCCCTAATTCATAATTTAATCTTTGATCAGATATTTTATTTCTAATCCAATCTTTAGATTCACATGATGAAATTGGTTGGAATATATTATCTTGGTGTTTTTGCTGATTTTTTTTAATTTTTTTATTTTATGAAATTTACTTACCTAGCTTCCCAGCATACCAGTTTTACTTATTCTGTTATTTATATCCATATGAATCATCTTCTAAAATTAGCCCCAGTGTTTTCTAAGCTATAGGTACACTAATAAGAATGCAGCTGATGTTTTCCTGCATATTTTTATTGTTTTGATCTTTATTTATTTTTTTTTTTTTATTTGTAATAAATTTGTCATGGAGGTGTATTTAATTTGGATTGAGAAGATTTATTTAAGAGGACTGTCTTTTTCATAGAGTAAAGAGCTAGGCTGGCCAAAAAAAAAAAAACTAAAGAAAATTATTATTATTATTATCTCGGGCAACTCCAAGGAGTCGACAGACTCGTTGAGGGAGGCCCTAACATCATGTCAAGAACAACTATTCGACATTCACACAGTATCTATCATACCTTGGCTTGAACTCATTCACGGTCATAGCACCCACAACAGACTCTGGCAGCTTTTCCACTCATTCACCACTCTCCAAGTAAAAAACCTAGCTCTAACACCCCTGCTAACCACATTCTTGCCCAGCTTAATATCAAAAATAGAAACCCTTCAGTAATTGGAATGTTTCAATCATATCACCCCTTTTTTGCCTATCAACCAATTTTTGCAACCCACAAATCTTCAACCTGTTCTCATAAGGTTCATTCCACAGACCTGCTATCATCTTGGTCACTCGTCTCTGGATCCTCTCCACCTCCTCTGCATCAAGAAGAAACCATGGCGCCCATATCTGGGCACAGTAGTCTAGATGGGGTCTTATCAAGGCTCGATATAGTGGAGCAATAACTTGTTTATTTCTGCTGATTAAAGTATTTTTCAGCAACCAAGTGATTTGATGAGCTGATTTAGCCACATTTTGCAATGTGCCACCTAAACTTCAACTCCCTATCCACCAACACTCCCAAATCCCTGGCCTCATCAATCTCCTGGAGTACGGTTCCACCAATGAGATATACTGCTGCTAATCTTTTCACCCCAAAATGCATAACCTTACAGTTTGCCACATTAAATTGACATCCATTTTCCCTAGCCCAGTCCTCCAAACTATCCAAATCATCCTGCAAAATTTTGACATCCTATGCACTCACAATTGCTCTACCCAACTTTGTATCATCAGCAAACAAGTGAACACTTCCTCTCAGATACTTTCCTATATCGTTAATGAACAAATTGAAAAGTAGTGGTCAAGAACAGAACCCTTCGGCACACCACTAGTCACAAGCCGTCTTTTGGACTCCACTCTTTAATAAACCACTCTCTGGTATCTCTCCATCAACCACCCTCCTATCCATCTCACCAACCCTATATCCATCCACATCTGCTCCAGTTTACTGATTAGAGTTCCATGTGATATCCTGTCAAAGGCCTTGGCAAGGTCCAGTAATCACTGTAAACCCATTACCCTTATCCAGTTCAGCCTTCACTGTGTTATAAAACATGAGCAAGTTACTGAGGCATGATCTACCCTTCACAAAACCATGTTGTCCCCCATACAGTATCCCATTTTCATCTATCCAAACCTGTATTCTTCTCTTGACTGATTTCTCCAAGACCTTGACAACGATTCCTGATATACTAATCAGTCGGTAATTTGCAACAGTAGTCTTGGATTCTCCTTTATGCAGTGGAACTGTTTTCCCCTCTTTCCACCCCCCCCCCCGGGACTAACTCAGACCCAAGACTCAAATTAAACAAAATGGTCAAGGGTACTGACTATTCTTTAGCTGCTTCATGTACAACACGAGCTGGTATACCATCCAATCCCACTGACGTATTGACATTGAGGTTTTGCAATAGACTACTCACCTCCACTTCATTCACCACAATTCCCTATAATCGATTGGTTCATTCATTCATTTCTGCAATGTCACCACCTGGAAGATATATTCTTGCAAAGTGCTCACTCAGTAATTCAACTATATCAACTGATTCGGTTACCCTCCTACCATCGACATTTTTTAAAATCCTTCTGCCATATACATTTTTTCTTTTACTTGCAACATATCGAAAAACTGTTTAGGATTCTCTTTAGCCTGCATGGCCAATGTTCTTTCATAATCCTTTTTTGCTTTTCTTACCACACTTGTTACCCTTCTGGCCTGTGCTTTATACCTTTTATGTGCCTGTTGGTCACCTTTCTCCTTAAATTCCCTCCATAGTTGTTTCTTTTTTTGCAGCTAAAGTTTAATGGTGTTATTCATCCATTTAACCCCTACTTGATTTATTATTCGGAATCTAGGTATACAGTCAGCCATTGCTTCATGCAAACACTTCTTAACCGTCTCCCATGCACTATCAACTTCTAGCCCTTTCAGTTGTACATGCCATGCACTGAACCAATCAATCTCCTAAGCTTGTCATACTTACCAGCTCAATAATTCCACATGTACCCTGTCATAATTGTAAATTCCACACCTTTAGCCACCTCCCAAGTCAAGACCCTATGATCACTCTCACCAATTGGTGGCAATGTGGTCATATTTGTTACAGCCAAATCCTCAGATGTAATTACTAGGTCAAGCACTCTCTGACCCCTAGTATTTTCCATTACATGCTGTTGCAGATAGTTATCCCTTAATAATCGCATAAAATCCAATTCCTTCCTCCCATGTGTCCTCTCCTCTTTCCAATCAATGTTACCATAGTCGAAATCTCCCATAATAATTGCCCTCCTTCCACTCATTTCTTCTATTTGCTTATGCATACTATCTCCACCATCTATTCATATTTAGTTCTGCTAGTTTCAATCTCACACCAAATAGCCTCAAATGTGCTCTTTTCTCTATCCTGCAGTTCCACTTCTATTCTTCTTGGCTGTAGCTCATCGGCTATCATCAATACCCCCCCCCCCCCATTTTATTCTCCCTGTCACTCCTGAACACTCCATACCCCTCACATTCAATCCCACTAGCTGTGTCATCTTCTGTCAGCCATGTTTCACTAATGCCAATAACCTGTGGTCTGGAAGTGCCAACCAAGGCCAAAAATTCTTTCTTCTTGTTCCTAATACTTCTGGCATTTGTATACATGAATTGAAGAAGCCGATTTGTCCCATCCCTATTTTGATGCCTTATACTAACTATGCCATTCTGATTTGTGGTCTTTCCTACTCGCTTGGGCATATTACACATATTCACATACTCAGCTAAAATCGGCATATCTAAGTCTCCCTAAAATCGGCATATCTACTCCCCCTTCCCTTAATAACTCTAGTTTCTCTGATTCTGCACATTCACTTACACTACATTCGACAACACCTTTTCAAGTCTCCGTACACCAAATCCATTCAAATGTAAACCATCCATTTTATATAAATCCTTTTGCCCATCAAACTCATTCCACACATCCACAAATTCCACACCACTCATCAAACGTAATTCATGCATAAAGTCATTAGCAATTATGGCCCTCCTCCTATACTCTTCACTGACATACTGTGGCAACAGACTCACCAACCTAACTCTATAATTATCAAAAAGAATATGTATAAACCAATCATATATAAACAAAAAGGCCCTTAAAGAGGATGGTGTGAGGCTGGAACAGGTCAGTAGGCCTAATACCGTGAATGGAAGAAGAAAGTGCCAAGTTTAATATGTTACCTTATTTCAATATCAAGTTTAATATCATACTTCTCACTTCAGCAGTTTATCTTATCCTATTCTCAAGTTTGCTTACACATAAATCTTTTCTTGAAAACTTAGTAGAGAAATTGCTTATAAATTCTTACATTGTTTTATTTCCATTTTTTTTAATTTTGTTAATTAGTACAATGAGAACTCCACTGCAATCATCTGAGATTTTCCTTCTGACTAGGCCTTCTGAATTATTCATTGTAACCATTGTGGAATTTTATTCCATATAGAAATACACTACAGCAGATGATACTATTTCAGTGCTATTATCATCATCTGTAGATGCTTTTTCCACATTTTACATTTCTGATTTTTTCTGCTTTTATTTATCACTTGTTACTTCATTCCACACCTTCTGATTATAATTGATACAGATGTTCTGAATATCCTCATCTTTGATTCCTATTGAAATATCCTTTCTTCCATTTTTAAGCTTTTTTTTTTGTTAGCCTTTAAAACATTTTTCATCATTGATGTTGAAAGTTTATTTTTCACTTGGTTAGACTATAATAAATTTAGTTTAATCCTTTATCCAAGTGTGAGCAAACAAAGTTTGCACCTGAAAGTATCTTCAGGACTGGGGTAACTTGGTACAACATAGGGCAACTCGTTGCAAAGGTGGAGCAAGCTAACATCACTCCTATCTCAGTATCTCCCATAATGCAAAACACACCTCCTTGTGGATATGCATAATGTTATGCATTAAGGGAAGGGCCACTACCCAGACTAGTTTCGACCTTTATTGTGGTCTCTTCAGTAGGAGCCAGGCCCAAGTGGAGATACGAGGCAGAAGCATTAGCAAGGTCATCTCTACCTATAGGAGTTGCCAAACGGTGTGCCACCATTTTGTTAAATTACTCTGGATTTAGAGAAAGATGTTAAAAGTTTATTTTTCACTTGGTTAGACTAATAAATTTAGTTTAATCCTTTATCCAAGTGTGAGCAAACAAAGTTTGCACCTGAAAGTATCTTCGGAACTGGGGTAAGGTGGTACAATACCGGTCTACTCGTTGCAAAGATGGAGCAAGCTAACATCACTCCTATCTCAGTATCTCCCATAATGCAAAACACATCTCCTTGCGGATATGCATAATGTTATGCATTAAGGGAAGGGCCACTACCTAGAGTAGTTTCGATCTTTATTGAGGTCTCTTCAGTGGGAGCCAGGCCCAAGTGGAGATAATTATTTTTCATCATTATCCTAACATTTATAGATAGGGATTTTTCAATCTGTTCTGGTCTTGTTCTTTAGTCTAATTACTTTTTTTTTTATTTCTGCCTAATTTTTGTTTTGTGTCTAAGTTTTGTTTTGTTAGGTTATAACTTGATATTTACTTCATGATGTTTATCTTTCATGTTCTTCCTATGACTTTTGTTTTAGTTGCTTTTGTATATAATTTTCTCACATTTTTCTCTATATAAAACAGCACATGCTACCTTACTTGTTAACTCATTTACATGTTATGTTAAATATTTTATTTTATGTATGAATTTTGAATATATTTAAAAATACAATTTAAAATTTTGTGTATCTCACATATGGAATGGCATGTAGGAAATAGAAAAAAATATAAGCATTTTATTTTTCAAGATAGTCCTCTCAACTTTAGAAACACTGCTGAATGAAGGTCAACTTCTGATCACCTCTCATATACAGTGGTATCTCGCTAATCCGAACCTCTTTAGTCCGAACCCTCCAGTAATCCGAACTGGGGTTTGAAAGAAAAAAGTTTTATTTATTACGTATTTTTATTTAATAATTATTATTTTAACTATTATTATTTATTTTATTATAGTAGAGTATTTTTTCACGTTGTTGATTGTACGGTTATAGTGTAGGTCTATTTTGATTTATTGTGTGTTCTCACGTTTGCCTGGGAAGCCGTCGAACCTGAAGCAATTCGAGCATCATGGAAAAAACTGTGGCCTTCTAGAATTTACCAAGATAACTACGGTGATACACAAAAAGAGGAAATTGAAATCATGCATAATTTGGTTAAAAATATAAATCCAGATGTTGAAATTTCACAAATAAAAGTTACGGAATGGAAAAAGAGTAACACATAAAGAGGCAGTTGACAGTTTTAATATGTGTATAGAATGGGATAAGCAGGATGATATGCCATTCCACAAAATTTTATTGCTAATGCAGCTCTGAGAAGAAGCATTCGAAAAAAAAGTTTAGCTTCCAAGAAGCAAAAGAAAATCAGTGATTTTTTTTACAAAGAAATAAAAAAAAAACTTTGTGTTATTTTGTGAACCTTTTTTTGTGGGTTGTGTACAAGAAAGTAATATTTTTTACACAAATTAAGTTATGTACTGATAGCTTTTTTATTGCAATTTAATTAAATCAGAATCCTCAACAATAGAGGTACATTGACAAACTAAATTTATTACTAAAATAAATTTGTGTACTGTATTATTTAAGTTTTACATTGCAGTATAATAGCTTTTTTCTATCAGATACTACATTTATTTACAGAATTAAATTGATGTACCATTAGAATCTGATTTTTTTTGTCTTAAATGCTAGTTATTGTTCTCTCTTAGGCGAAAATTCTCTAATCCGAACGAGCACGGTTTTTATTAGTTTGGATTAGCGAGATACCAGTGTATTTAATATATGAGAGATGATTAATAATATTGTTTAAATTTGACTAATATTGCTCCGAATAGTTTTACTTATTCAAAGATAAATTTTTCTAATTGCAACTAACAATCCACCTGCTGCTTCATGAAAAACCTTTTCATTTGTGAATATATATATATATACACACACACACACACACACACACACACATATGCATACAGGTATCCCTCGATTAATGCGGTTAATTAATACCTCGATGTTATCACTTATATCAAAATCGTGTTAATCTAATAATCCATGGTAAAAATTACAATTCGTCCATAATCGATTACTGTATTAATAATTCGTTTTATATGGTACTCTTTTAGGAAAGTTAAAAAATGAATGCAAAGTAAATGTTTACTAAATACTTGTACCTACATTATTTACTGTAATTTTTTTATCAAAAGAAGTTATCAAGAGTCGTTTGAACAGAAGAATAGTTTTTTTCTTATCGGCATAAATTCTATGATAACAAGCAAAATGACTCTCCAGACATCGGCAAACAAGCAATAAAACATAAAGAAAAAACACTGCAAATATAATATATGATGGTACAAATTAAGTGGATATCGAGTCCAACATTATTTCATAGCCGAATATAGAAACTACAAGAGTTTCGTGCTGAATATATAGAAACTAAACGTTTCGGCTGATGCAAGCATAAGCAACCTTATGGGCAACTCGTAAAGGTGAAGTAAGCTCCAGATCACTTTCCTTAGTATTTTCTATAATGCAAAGCACATTTCCTAGAGGACATGTATGATAAATAAGCCTTTGGTTCTCTATTTCAGTAATACATGATGGTTTATTTATTTTCAGTTACAATCTAGAAATTATTGAACAAAGAATAAAAAAAAAAAAAAACTAAACCATACTATACTGACATTGGAGGTTGCAGTATCTCTCAGATACAATTTACTGTCAAATATCACAAACCTTTATATAATATGTGTTAAACAAAAAACAGTGTGGAATATCACTTGTAACATATGAATGCACAGCTACTGATGACCTCCAAGCTATACACTGAATTGTGTAAGAATATTTATGTTAAACATTTTGCATGTATCTTTCAGATCAGCTGCGTGCTCCGCAGGGTTAAAGGCACATTAATCAAAACTCTTTCCGCGTATATCAAGGGATTGGTACCATTTAATTTCTTAATCAAATTTCTTACTAATCAAATCCCACGTTAAGCAAGGGATACCTGTGTGTGTGTGTGTGTGTGTGTATTCACTGAAGGGGAATCGAACCTGGGTTCGATTCCTCCTTCAGTGATGTGAGGAGCCATTATCTGGTCTCTTTCGACTAAAGGTGAGTTAGCCAGTCTCATGCACAGAGGCAGGGGTTTTTTCCACCTGGAAACTGTTATAATGTCGTTGTAGTAGATAATATTTACTTAATATGGTTTAACTCCTTTACTTAACTATCTCTTGAACAATTTGTCCTATCTCAGCAGCACCTATAATGTGTCTGTCGTCTTACTAATATATACTTCAACCCCTCAGATTATCACATGCACGAGTCTGATATACAAAGGGATTGTCTCAAGGTTAAGCCAACTCCTTGGTAACAAAGCTTCTGAAGTTAACTTCTCTTAAGGTTCTGGGAAAATTTGTTTGTTCCGCTATGCCACCCAGAACCCTTAGATTGGAAAAACTTCTCAGTCAAGAAGTGAACCTTCAGATATGCACGTGGTTAATCTAATATATTTCTATACTAAGTTATCAATTATCAATACCTTCTATAATCAACCATGTTTGCAGTCATGGTCTTAATTAACAATTATCTTCCGCTTAGATCCGAATAATTTGAGTGGTGCATGGATTCTTAGACACAGGCAACCAAATTAATAAGAGCAAAAGTTTTATTTAGCATAATGATCATCATACAGAATAAACAACTTTCAATTATCACTGTACTACTAGATTACAAAGTAAAATTAATCAATATACATCACACAGTAATTAATACTACAAAAACATTATGTTCAAAGATTCAACGCTTGCATTCTTAGATTATAAAACCAATAATGACTTTTAGGTGTTAATCAAGCTGTCTGGATTAGACAGCTCTTAAACATAGCTAGCAATCAACAAAAGTACAATTATAATACATAGCACATATTGCTCACCAACTACGATTAAAATATCACAGTTCTGTCTTAATTTTAGATAGTCTCAAAACTTTATGAAGGTCTATGATTCTTAAGTTACAATTACTTTCCTCTCACACATTACTTGATTAAAGGTTTACTATACCGAATTCGAGGATTCCTCATGCTTGTCCTTTTGATTCTTGAATTCTTTTCCTTTCAAACATTTTCTTCCCTCTATATTAAGGCTAAGGCTGTCTGCTTAGGTTGATCCTCATGGAGTCTGCATACCGATCATCTATGGCTAGAATATTCTTAGTGCGAGATGATTCTTCATTCATAAGGCACGCTACTTGGCCACTATCTTTTCCGGGAGTTGTGCGTTGCTTCGAGAATCCTCTATTCGTTCATCGTAGGGCTTGGAATCCACGATCCCTCTTATCATGACCCGACACCTTCGGCTTCTGCCACTGAGAGAGAACAGACTCCTGACAAAAATCCGTTTTGGGGGGGGGGGGTTTCCAGCCCTTTCATATCAACCCCTACCAGGACACTTCGTAACTCTAAATTTTCATCTGACATGTTATTCCTTTGCACTCGTGGATCTTGCCTTTTCGTAGCATCTTCGAAAACTTAGGTTGCCACTGCCTTATGTGCACGTGACCGCTTGAGGCAACTTACTGATCTGGTGTCTTGCCCGCGTACTTTGACCTTATAATCTCAGTTGGTTATATGCAATTTACACAGCAGAGGTGTAGCTAGAGGGGGGGCAGTCTGCCCTGCGCGGCAGTTTGAACCTTTTTGAACTTTCACAGTTAATTCTAAAATACAGTCTCGAGAACTTATTTCCAACTATTGTAATACTACTGTGAATTTTCCTCACAATTGCTGTAACTGTTGCTAGTTGTGAGAGGAGTTTTTATAAATAAAATTAAATTAAGAATTATCTACATTATTATGAAATAGACTTCGCCAATGTCATCGATTTTGCTAACAGAAAAGCAAGAAAAATAACATTTTAAAATGTTGAAATTAAAGTTTTACTTCAAAAATAAACATAGTGTTTTAATTTATTTCCCTATACGTCATTTTGACTTTTTGGCATTTTTGGTGTGTATTGAGAGGGGCAGCAAAAGCTCTAGCTACACCACTGTTACACAGTAATTCTTTTATATCAATTCTAACAGAAAATATGTACAGGTAACCCTCGTATAAAGCAGATGTTAGGTTCCATAGAAATGCTGCGTTATATAAATCGCGTTATGCGAAACTTAGATCACATAGAAAAAGTAGGGTTTGGTTCGAAAATCGTTTTGTTTTTTTTTTAAATTATATAAACAACAATGACATATCTAACAAAATCAATCTTTTTATTTAATTCAGGTAATTCATGTAAGTTAAGAAAACATAAACTATGAGACAAATACGTAGTATAAAATTATAAAAATTACAAATTGTACATAAATTTCATTGCACATAATGCATAAATGTTTTAGACACAATAAAATAAAGTGCATATTTTAATCATCACTGTCTTCAGAAATAACATTTCGTAGATGTTCTTTAAGTGGCCGGAGGTCATCACCACTTGAAATCTCTTGGACATCATTTGTATAATTCTCATTGCATACTTCGGCTGGTTTAGTCATCAAGAAGTCAGTAATAAGACTTTGCTTTCCACTATGCTGCAATTTTCTATTAAGTTCATAATATGGTGCTAAACAAATATCCAATTGTCTCGTGAATTTTCCCAAGCACTCCATTGAGGGATCACTATCCATTAAATAACTTCCTAACTTTCTTGCCAAGTCCAACCCTTCTGCTAATTTCTTTAAACTGAATTCTTTAAATGGATTCATCACAATCAGAATCTTCGGCAGAACTTTTCCCGCCATTTGGTTTGACGCCATCTATTAATTGTACCAGTTCCTCCTCATTTAAATCTGTTTCGGCATCAATTATTCACTAATTTCATTTTCATCCATATTGCAAAAGCCCTCTCCACCAAAAATGTGTGTGATATTTATTATACGACGTAGCTTAGCATCCACTGGAGGTAAGAAATTTTGTTCCAGAACAACTTCAGGCCATATTTTTTTCCAGCAAGCATTCAGCGTAGAGGGTTGTGATTCCTTAATGGACAGAGAAATAATTTTCACACAATTCAATATTGAAAAGTTTCCACGCTTGAGGCAGTGTCATGTTTGGATTAGATTCCATTTTTTCCAAAATTAATTGGAATGTTCGCCGAATATAATATGACTTAAATGTTGATATTATTCCTTGGTCGAGTGGTTGAATAAGTGAGGTGGTATTAAGCGGCAAAAAAGTTATTTTAATATTTGGATGGCTTAAATCTGTTGGGTGGCCTGGTGGGTTATCTAAAATTAGTAGAATTTTGAAATTTATATTCTTTTTCTTTGTGTAACTTTCTACATCGGGTACAAAACACTTGAAAAACCAATTTTCAAACATGCTAGCTGTAACCCATGCCTTTTTTGTTGTCCCGCCAATAAACAGGTAGGGTGGACTTGTCGAGCCCTTTGATTACACGAGGATTTGCGGATCGGTTAATAAACATTGGTTTTGTCATGTAATCACCTTATGCATTACTACAAAACAGTAGAGTAATTCTATCTTTGGAAACTTTCAATCCAGGAACTGATCTTTCATTTTTCGAAATATAGGTGCGTTTTGGCATTTTTTTCCAATATAACCCAGATTCATCTGCATTGAACACCAGGTCTGCACTATAACCACCTTCTTTAATGATTTTTAAAAGTTCTGCTGGGTATTTCTGGGCAGCTTCAACGTCTGCTGATGCTGATTCTCCCTGGATTTTAAGATTATGCAAAGAAACTGCTTTTTAATGTTTTCGAACCAACCCTTACTGGCACAAAATTCATGCTGAGAGATTTCTTCTGAAAAATCTTGATCAAGTTCTTTTAAATGTTTACAAACTTTGAGAGCTTTTTGCATAATAAGGTGTCCATCCAAAGGAATTTTCTTTTGAGTGCAATCTTTTATCCAAATCATTAGAGATTTTTCCATTTTTTTCTATTAGAATATAGCGAACACGAGCAACGCACTTTGCACTTACCGTTGACCCAGCAATAACACTTTCTCAGATTTTATGTTCATTTTGTTTGATTGTTCGAATTGTTGATTCATTTAAATTCAGAGTCCTTGCAACAACTTCTGGTTTTTCTCCAATTTTCAACTGATCCAAGATTTTGATTTTTTCTTCGAGAGAAATGAATTTCCTCTTCAATGTTGAATTTTTCCCTTTCGTTGCAGTTTATTGCCATTAAAATAAAAATAAACTTTTACATAAAAAAAGCATTACATATGTATATAACTCACCAGAAAATAAACTGTTCAGCTTGAGAATAACACACTTATGATTTTTAATGCGCTTTCCTGGTAGAAAATGAAGACAATTTTCAACAGTAAACCCTAGATGGCGAACCTGTGGCGCTCGTGCCAGAGGTGGCACGTCTGAGAATTTTGCTGGCACATCAACGATTTACAGGTGATATCCTTTTATACACTTATAAATTATTCAACTTTTTTTAAATTATTACGATACGTACAAGCTGAATTTTGTTTTACACGAGAGAGCAGCTATAAAGATGTGCATATGATTGGTGCGGTATTAACAAAAGATCGCGTGACCCAAAGACAACCAGTGTTGAATTGAAATGCTAATTCTCTTCAATCGAATTCCATAACATCTGAAACTGTCATAACAACAACATTCACTATTAGTTTTAACACATTCACAACAGGGTGTCATTTATTGTTCTGACGGAACTTCTCATTACTGACTGGCAAAACTCGCCCAAACGTTTCAACCCTTGAATTTTATGGCTTCTTGTTTGTGTTTGAGGTGGCAGGTGAACTCATACATTCATTATATGGCATGTTTTAATTCTTGGTAGAATTTTATTTTAAGTTAGCCTTTGTGATCTGTCATAATGACATCGAGAATTTTAAATGCAATAAAACAAACACTTATTTCATAATTGAAAAATTGGACAATAGTTTTTAGTTAGATACTGTGTTTCAGTGCAACATATGGTTTTGTTTAAGTCTATACAGCATAGTTTCTGTGAGAGGGGACATGTGATTTATTGGTTAGTGCCGTTTTTATTCCATCTGTCTCTAATTGCACTATTTGTTGAGAATGACACAGACTGCAAAAGCCTCTGTGCAGTACCTTATTCAGGGATACAATAAAACTAAATTTGATACTTTTAACTACTTGAGCGATACAGGCAGACACAAATTTAACCAAGATAAAATTTGATTTTTAAGGCCCTCAGTGAAACATATACAAAAAAAATAAATAAAGGGTTACTAGAAATTGTAGACCGCATTATATCGAAACCGCATTGAACAAGGGATATTACAATTTGTAGACCGCGTTATATGGAAACCTTCTTAACTTCAATCTGTCAACCATCCTCCCAAATATTGAATCTCATCCTGCAGTACAGCACCATCAGTATAGTACATAGCTTTCTATTTCTGAACTGCAAAATGCAATACCATGCATTCAGTGGTGTAGCTAGAGCTTTTGCCGCCTCTCTCAATATACACCAAAAATACTTCAAAAAGTCGAAATGACGTATAGGAAAATAAATTAAAACACTACGTTTATTTTTGAAGTAAAACTTTAATTTCAACATTCTAAAATGTTATTTTTCTTGCTTTTCTGTTAGCAAAATCGATGACATTGGCAAAGTCTATTTCATAATAATGTAGATAATTCTTAATCTATTTTATTTAGAAAAACTCCTTTCACAACTAGCAACAGTTACAGCAATTGTGAGGAAAATTCACAGTAGTATTACAATAGTTGGAAATGAGTTCTCGAGACTATATTTTAGAATTAATTGCAAAAGTTTAAAAAGGTTCAAAATGCCACCTGGGGCAGACCGCCCCCTCTGCTCCTTCCTTTATCAAAGTAAAAAGTATCTTCAGATGTTCCTGAAGGGAATTATTATCAGTGGTGCTACTTATAATTCTCCTTAACTTTGTATCATCAGCAAACAATTGAAGATACAGTCAGTTCATGTGATGTATTATTTACAAAGAAGTTAAACAGCATGGTCTCAAAAACAGAACCATGGGATACATCACTGGTTTGAGACAGCTCCTTCATACACAACTTGCTGGTATCATTCAGGGAGCCAATCTCCAATCCATAACCAACATGCCATCTATTCCCATCATCTGCAGCTTGTACACTACATAAGTCTATCAAACCCTTTTGCATAGTCCAAGAATATCAGTGTATATGATTCTCCTTATCTAACACACTCATCACCTTCTCAAGTAAACAAGATGAATAACGGCAATCAGTCACATGAAGAATATAAAGAACAAGCCAGGAGAGTGACTCAGTTAGTAAGGAAAGCAAAAGTATAGTATGAGCAGAAATTGGCAAATCAGGCTAAAAAAAAACCCTAGAGAGTTTTTTAGATATGTGTCAAGTAGAAGGAAGAATGATCATGGAAAGATGAAGTTAATGGATGAAAGTTGTAGAATGGTAACTGCTGCAGAAGACATTGTTGAGGTATTCAGTGATCAATATAAGTGTTTCATCCTGATCAGAGTGGAATCATGAGGAACGTAAGTGTAGAGGACATAGGAGAGGATAGCTTAATTGTGAGTGAGCAGGAGGTATTTGAGGAAATAAATAACCTTGATGTTAATAAGGCGATAGGATTTGATTACATATCGCCACACATCTTAAGGGAATGTTCCAGGGAACTGGCAGTAGCATTGGCATGCCTGTTTAATAAAAGTTTTGCAACAGTACAGGTTCCAAGGGGGTGGAAGGAAGGTAAAATTGTTTCACTGCATAAAGGCAGTGATAAAGCTGTAGCTTCAAATTATAGGCTGGTCTGTATATCTGGAGTTGTGGTGAAGGTCCTGGAGAAATTGGTGAGAAGTAGAATACAGAAATGGGTCAATAACAGCAGTAGTATTCTCTGTGGTTATCAGCATGGGTTTGTTAAGGGGAGATCATGTTTCACTAACTTATGTACTATAACAAGGTGACAAATACCTTGGACATAGGAGATGCATATACAGTGGTGTACTTGGATTTTGCAAAGGCTTTTGATAGACTGCCACATGACAAGCTCTTAAATAAATTGAAACAGATGGGATAACAGACTTCTGTGTTGGATCAGTGACTGGCTGTCAGATAGGTATCAGAAAGTTGTATATGTGGGGTGCAGTATCTCGAAAGAGAAAGGTCATCAGTAGTGTGCCCCAGGGGTCAGTTTTGGGGCCATTGTTGTTCAATTTGTATGTTAATGATATTGGGTCGGGTTTAACTAGTGATATCCAGCTGTTTGTGGATGATGCAAAACTGGGGGGAGCAATGCACAGTCAGGCTGATGTTAATGCCTTACAAGAGGACTTGAATAGATTGCAAGAATGGGCAGGTAAGTGGAACTGTCAGTTCAATGTTGCCAAGTGTAAGGTTTTGAGATTTGGTAAGCAACGATGGGGTGCAAAGTATACACTTGGTGGGGAAACTTTAACAGAAGTAGAAGAGATGAGAGATCTAGGAGTGATGGTGGACAAGGACCTGAAATTCAGGGGCCACATTGCACAAGTTGTGAAGACATCGCATCGAATAATGGCAATGATGCAGAGAACCCTGACATGTAGAAATAGAGAGGTTATGATTCCATTGTATAAGGCCTAGATCAGGCCTCATATGGATTATTGTGCACAGATTTGGTCACCAGGTTTTCATAGTGACGAGGATATGTTGTAAAGGATACAGAGAAAATTCACAAAGGTAGTCAGTGATCTTTGGAATGTGGAGTACGAGGACAGATTGAGAGAATGTAAGTTGCAGAACCTCATGAATAGGAGGAAGGTGGGGGGGGGGGGGATATGATTGAGAAATATAAGCTGGTCAGGGGTTATTAGGTAGACATGGAAGAGATTTTTCATAGAATGGGAGAGGGGAGTAGAACTAGAGGCCATTGCTGGAAACTGTATAAGGAGGGTGTGAACAAAGGAGTGAGAAGCAGGTTCTTTGCATGGAGGGTGGTTGGTGAGTGGAATGCATTGCCTGAGTGTGTTGTGGATGTGGACACATTGAATTAGTTTAAGATGCAGTTGGATGAGCATTGTATGCAGTAGTGAGTACTTAACTTCCATTCTATACTCCTGCAATTAAAATCTCCCATCAGGATCACCTTTTACATGCCCAACCAATTTGCTTAAACATTTTACAATCAGTATTCTCTACATTCTCTGACCTATAAAAGCATCCTATCAGATATACTAGCCTGTTAATTTCGACTTCACACCTGACAGATTCAAAATCCGAACATGCACACATTTCCTCTGAAATCAATAGCATTCCCCTTCCTCTTTTCGCCTTCCTATCCTTCTGGAAAATTGTATATCCTTCCATTTCTATTCCTGACATCACATCATCCTCAGACAACTAAGTTTCACTTATTCCAATAATCTTTGGGAACACTGACTCACTCAATGCAACAAACTTAGCTTTCTTATTTCAAATACACCTTACATTTGTATATAAGCATAACAATCATTGTTATGCTGATCCTGACTGATTGCCATTCATGCTTGTCTCATCCTCACCTTTATGCATTCCATCACCTTATTCTACTGCAAGCATATCTTCAACCTCATATGTATCTTCCTTCTGTCATACAACCCATTTAACTGTGCTATCCTGTTTCACACGTACCATTTGATCGTTAGCCATATTAACTTTTTGATTCTGTGCCTTCTCAGCTAACAATAGCCTTTCTAAATGTCCAACACCAGACCCATTCAAATGCAATCCATCAACTTTAAACCATTCCAACTTTCCTTCAAATTCACTCCACAGATTCAAAAACTAACACCTCCCCCTTTGCTTCACATAACTCAGCCATCTTGCTCTTCATTATCTCTGCTCTCCTTCTCAACTCACTCTTATTTTCATATCTGGACAACACGCTAATGACTTTTCCAACAACGTTATTAACCTTTACTCCCTGCAACAATTTTTAAGTCTCTATTAACATTTTTTTTTTCACCAAGTCATTTATGTCACATCTATCACTAATTCTGATGCCCACTCTTTCCTTTTCTGCAAAGCATCAGTTATTTTGTCATTGTTCCACCAGGAAAGCACATTTTGTGTACTTAATTTGTCATCACATCTCTAATGATTGAGCCCCCATACAATGATATAAAATTCTCCTTTGACTCTTTCTTCGTAATACTAACTTTCTTTTTCTCATTCACATCAGCCAACATCTTTAAGCATTTAATCTCATCTTCCAGGTGCTTCATTTCACTTTTCATTTTCACCAACCCTTGTCTAAGCTCTTCTATTATGGTCCCCATGCTATCTCCCATTTTGAAACACTCTAACCTATCAATACACTTTTCACATACATTAATGCTTTCCTCCTTTTTATTCACTCTAACAGTCCATAAGTCTCACATTTTGGCATACATGAAGCAATTTTTGCAATGCATCCACTGGGAAAAAATTCCAACAATAAACATTACTGAAGGACACTTGTATCCAACATGGAAAAAAAAAATGAAGCACAATTATATGATAAAAAGCCACACTATACACTATTTAAAACACTTTTCTTAGCACAACTCAAATATACCAATATAATATATCATACTTTTCACCTCAGTAAATTTATCTTAGCTTGTTTTCAAGATTGCTCGCATAAATCTTTTCTTGAACACTCAGTAGGCAAATCAACAGATGTTCAATTGCAAGAACATGATTTCATCCATATTCTTCCCCTCTGTGTTGAGACACCTATTCATGATGAAGGGAATAACAGTGGTCCTTTTCATTTTTCTTTTTCATCTGTTCTTTCCTTTCCATATTCTTTGCTCTAACTTCTCTTGAATCTTTTTTACTGTCCTGTTTTCCAGACCAGACCATCACTGGATCCAACACCCTGCTAGCATGTTTGCTGTGCAGTGCAGCCTGGCAAACATCTGAAAAGGAGATTCTGGTAATCTTGCACTACTTTGGCTCCTGCTTTGGCAGGATGGTCATGAATGTCCCAGCCAGGGGTCAGGATCATGGTCCAGGAACAGGATCTAAGACTTGACATGGTGTCAACATGACATCCAAGGTAGCCTTGGCATTCTATTTCCAAGTGCAGCCATTGCTTACTCGATAGTGGACATCAGTGTGTGGACACCACCCAGTGCAGATATTTTTCAGGAGGACATTAATGACTTCATATTACAGTTTTCACTCCTGTTCTCTTCATGTATTTAAATGGCCACAAATACTCTCAGGTAGTTCACACACATGGCAGGAAGAGTGTGGAAATGAAAATTTTCTTCTACATGTCTGCATATATGATCATTGCTATCAATCAGTGGAACAGTTTATTCCTCTTCCCCCCCCCCCATAATTTAATAGGAAGTTGGAGATAACATCTATGGGAGAGTGATAATTTTCCCATGACATTCACCTTGCATGGATAACCATACAGTCCATCATAGATATCACAATAGAAAATAGATCAAGCTGACTGGAATGGGATGTTATATAGAGCATTACAAAGCCTACACCAAAATCATGAGTTAGCAGGTAGAATTGAATGATATACAGGAAGATGGTTTCGATTAGAATTGAAGGATATACAAATAGTTTGATATAAAATCAGGTGTTAAGACAAGAGTGCATGCTCTTCCCACTTTTATTCATCATCTGCAAGTATCAAATGAAGGGGCTCAACTAATATCAGAGATTAAACTCAGCCCTTTATTTAATGCAAATGACATTATTTTCCTAAATAAATCCAGTACAAGTCTTAAAATTCTTTAATTAAATTGAATAACTGCTGTAACAAATTTGATGTGAAAATTGGCAAAAAAATTGAGGTTCATCTAATAATAATAAAAAGACAAACTAGGCAGGAACATGTAAAATATCAAATGCATTATCACTGAAGAATCAACAGAATGAGTAAACGTTTCAGCTGTTTAGGCACAATTTTAACCTGATAATAATCCCTGACTAATTTACAAGGCTCGGCATATCCCCACCTCCTCTTCCTATTCATGAGGTTTTGCAATTTACATTCTCTCAATCTATCCTTGTACTCGACATTCCAGAGACCACTGATCATCTTTGTGAATCTTCTCTTAACCCTTTTTAACATATCCTCATTACCATGAAAACCTAGTGACCAAATATGTGCACAATAATCCATATGAGGCCTGATCAAGTCCTTATACAACAGTATCATAATCTCTTTATTTATGCATGTCAGGTTTCTCGGCATCATTGCCATTATCCAGTTGTGACGTCTTCACAACTTGTGCAATGTGGCCCCTGAATTTCAGGCCTTGTCCACCATCACTCCCAGATCTCTCATCTCCTGTACCTCCTTTAAAGTATCCCCACCCAGTGTATACTTTGTATCCCATTGTTGCTTACCAAATTTTAAAACCTTACACTTTACAACTACTTTACAACTACGAACTGACAGTTCCACTTACCTACCCATTCGTGTAAAATTCAAGTCCTCCCATAAGGCCATAACATCTGCTTGACTACATTGCTCTCCCCAATTTTGCCTCATCTGCAAAAAGCTGCATATTACCAGTTAAACCCATCCCAATATCATTAATATACAAACTGAAGGTCACCAGTGGTGTGCCGCAAGACACACCACTAGTGACCTTCTTTCGGGATACTGCACTTCGATATACAACTTTCTGATACCTATCTGATAGCTAGTCGCAGATCCAATCCAGAAGTCTATTATCCAACCCATCTGTTTATTTAACAGCTTGTCGTGTGGCAGTCTGTCAAAAGCTTTTCAAAATCTAAATATACTTGATATTTAGTATATTTAGATTTTATTGGAATTCATTTTAGAAATTATGGACTTTACAACCGTGTTATAAATAACTCTTTTTAATTTCCCGACGTTTCGATCTTCATATTAAGATCATCATCTGGAGCACATTTTCTAAAATGAATGCTGATCACTGTGCAACACTAAAAGAAAAGAAGTATATTGGAAGTTGAGAATGAATGCTGTCAAGTTAGGACTAGATTTTTCTCTCATAGAGTAGTGCATGATTGGAATGGATTACCATTGGATGTTGTGTGTAGGCAAGTAATGTGAATGAATTCAAGAACAGATATGACAGCTGGTGCAAGTAGTATGACCACCCTCAATGAGTTGCTGACTCCCTGGAGATCTCGTTTAATAATAATATACCACTGTATATGCATCTACCTTGCCCATGACATTTGTCACTTTGTTATAGTGCATAAGTAAGTTAGTAAAACATAATCTCACTTTAACAAACCCATGCTGATAACCATAGAGAATATACTGTTGCTATCAGCCCATTTCTCTATCCTACTTCTCACCAATCTGGCTCTAGTAGCTTTATGACAACTCCAGATATACAGATTGACCTATAATTTGTGTAGCCACAACCTTATCACTGCCTTTATGCAGTGGAAAATAATTTTACTTTCTTTCCACTCTTGGAACCTGTACTGTTGCAAGACTTATTAAACAGGCATGCCAATTCTCCTGAACATTCCCTTAGGATGCATGGTGATATCTCATCAAATCCTATTACCTTATTGATATAAAGTTTATTTTCTCATATACCTCCTGCTTGCTCACATCAAGCTTCCTCTCCTATGTCCTCTACACTTAAGTTGCTCATGATTCCACCCTGATGAGGATAAAACACCCTTATAAATTGATACCAAATTCTTCAGCAATGTCTTCTGCAGCAGTTACCATTTAACATGTTCATCCATTAACATCTTACCATAATCATTCTTCCTTCTACTTCCACATATCTAAAAAAAAAAACTTTCTAGGGCTTTTCTTCACCTGATTTGCTAATTTCTGCTTATACTGCACTTTTGTTGTCCTTAGTCACTCTCTTGGCTTGCTCTTTATACTCTTCATGTAACTGACTATAACCATTATTCATCTTGTACGGCCTCCAAAGTGCCTTCTTCCAGGTTTCATGCTTAATCCCCTCATTCATCCATTTTACACTTACCTTAATCAACCTTTTGACCTTCGAAATTCACACGTTGATGCTGTTATGTATTTCTTTGTCAATTCCCAAGCAGTATTTATTTTCTTACTGCTCAACTTCTCATTCCATGCTATAGCTCCAAGCTGTCTTCTAAGCTTGTCATAATCGCAGACTTGTACTTACACATACTTCCTTTCCTCACAGAAGTCTGCATATGCATATGGCTAGCCACAACCTGGATGATTGCTTCATGATCACTCTCACCAACTGGAGGGAAGTGTGAAACCCCACTCACAATTTCATCCTCTGATGAAATGATCTGATCCAAAACTCTTGATCCTCACATTCTGCCTGAGATAGTTGTCTCTCAAGAACTCAAGAAATTTTTCCTTATTCCTAAATGCTATCTCATCATTTCAATCTATACTACCATAATTAATCTTTTGTGAGCAAATTATCAGTGGTATTTCAAAATGCATTTCAGAAGTTGCGCAGGGAGACTTGGAGAACGTTCAAGGTAGCACGAAAGCTGCAGAATGTCATGAAAGAGCTTGACAAAGAAAATGCATCAGTGAATCAGTTTTTTTATTTGACACTGATTTTGACACTCTAAGGAATCCAGACCCATCATGGGTGGGCACCACCGTCTTATTTAATTTCCCATGTGAACAATGCTACTATCTGCCATTTACTCACAATGACATTTATCACCCACTGATAGTATTTTTTTTTTGTTTGTTTGTTTTTAAATTATGTATATTCTCTGTTTGTTTTTCCTACATGGGATGAAAAACTCAGATTTCCAGGAGAAAAAATCTTGCTCCCTCACCTTCAAATCAAAAAGATTCATATAGTTCTTCTCTTGTCAAGATGAGAATTGGACTTGAATCTTTTCCTCTCAAAGGGTACAATGTCCCATCGTTCTTCCAATTGATATTGCATTTTATAATAATTGAAATTTCTTTTTTAAATTTTGTATTATCCCATTGTTATCCCCTTCTTAATATTAAAAAGATGTGTAGAAAATTATAATTTTATACATTATAAATTTTTGCAAATTATTAATTATAATTGTAAATAAATTGGCAATGTCCAACTGATGGATACTCAGGTTATTTCTGTCATTTAAAATTTGGGGCCTAACCTAAGATTATAGGATTTCAAAATAGAAAACTGAGATTTCAATCAGAAAGGGGAAATTAAAGTTTCAAAATGTTTTAGATGCAACATTTTTCTTCTTTGCACAGAAAACTATTTAACAACAGTTTTTTCCTTCATATTATGTATTAACCATTACTAATTAACAACAATTTTTGAGGAGTAAAAAATAGAGAAATGCTTTGGAATTTCTTCCACAGTATTAAGAAATTAATTATACAAAATGCATTGATCTTTTCAGGGGTCAGCTCCAGCTGGCAAAGATCATAAAATGCTTTTATCTTGTAAAAACATTTCCAACAAATGGTTTTAAAAGGTTAACCATTTTAAAGAATAATAATTAGATTGTAAAAGTGAAAACATTAGAATTGAGTATCATTATAAATAAGGATAAGATGATAGGTATGTAAATCTGCTACATAAAGTTAAAAATATCTGCCATGATATAGTAAAATTTTAAAAAGAACATTTTTAGATAAACATTCTGTATAGATCATTTATTGCACTTTTCTGTTCACAGTTTTGAAAGGGCAAGGGACTAACTTAACAGAAAGCAAGCAGTCCGAAGGTGATAAAAGTAACTCTGAAGGTAGGTTTGTTTCTATTTGGACATTTCTTATCCTATATAGCTTATCCAGTATAGGACTTGGTGCCAATACAGTTGATAAGCTTGCCATTCTTCTTTCATAAATTGTTCTAATATTTTTTTCTTTAAGCTATATGAAACACAATCACAAGTGTGAGCCAAAACATTTTCATAATTTTGACATTATTTCAGCACTTCATAATTGAAAAGCATTCCAACATAATTATATGTTGAATATAATGTATTGTGTTCTATAGGCTGTATGCAAGCAGTTCAATTTGAGTCATCCTTGTATTAAGCAATTGAAATCATGAGAGCTTCTCCTTTCTAGTCTGAATAGTTTGGCCAGAAATTAATTGGTGTTAGGCTAAGAGTTTGTACCATGTATTTCAGAGAATGGGTAGTATGACAACGCAACCCTTATCTGCCCATAACTGTAAACCTATACCACATTAGTACCTTGATTATTAATGTGCTATAGGTTTACAGGTAAGGGTTAGATAATCTAGAAACTCTAGATAAATCAGGAATTTGGTTCAGTCTAGAGGAGGAGAAAAACAGCCAGCTGACCTTTCTAGGCATATTAATTCTTTGTCAGCCTTGTGATAGTTTACATTTCTTAGTTTTATGAAAACACACACACAGATACAATTGCATGGATATAACAATCACTGATTGTTATATCCATCCTACTTCGCACTATTATCCAAGTTAAAAACTTCCACCCATTATGACCTTGTTATATCATACTTTGTTCTGCAGAGGACCTTTTATACCTAAAATTAAATTAATATCAAATCTGCCTTTTTTAAAAATGCTTTCAATAAGTCCTTTCATCAAAAAAATCTACATTTTAGGCTCCCACTATGGCTGAGGAAGAAATCTCTCAGATTACTCTTCATTATATTAAAGGAATATCTGAAAAATGTTAAAGTTCTGAGGCCTCTCAACATTGTGTCCTTTCTTCCTGGTAAGAAGACTTTAACCTTAATATTTTCATTCAAAGACAAGCTTCCTCCACTTAACTTTCCAGGTGTCTAATAGATCCCTAGCTCCTGTCACCTGTCATACCTTGGACAGTTGGGTAGATCTGCTATTGTCTGCCACGAAGAACATAAATTTTATATCCAGTATCATGAACCTTGAGCAATCGAGCTTAGTTGAACATGCTATCTCTATTAAACATGGGATACTTTGAAAAAAAACAAGCTGTTCCAGAAGAGTAGATTCCTTATGGAATATTTATGTAAAGGTGCAAGACCTTTTTTTTTTTTTTTAACCATTATCCAAATTTAAACAGATTTGTTAGCCTTGTTGTTCTCTCTATTTATTATTTTATTACACACACACACACACACACACACACACACACACACACACACACACACACACACACACACACACACACACACACACACACACAATTTGTTTAAATTCACAATTTACAATGTTGATGATGATGTTATTGTCTCGATTATAGTTTATTGGCACTTTTTAAAATGCTTCTATTAATTGTCAGTAAACATCATCATCAACATTGTTCATAAGTTTTATTTCTTTTTCAGTTATAAACAAGACTTTTATCCTTATGATCCCCCCCTCCCTATTGTTATGTACTGCCTAAGGTGATTCAACTTGTTCTTGTTCCCACATCCTATCTTATCATTTCAATCTATATTTTGATAAATAAAATCACCCATAATGAATACAAGGTTGAAGATGTTGATTGTAGCAGTACAAAGTGATGGAATGCATAAAGGTAAGGATGAAATAGGTATGAATGGCATTCAGAGTCAGGATTAGGGAAACAGGAGTGGTCAGACCGAACAGAGAGGGGTGTGATATAGCAACTAGAATAGGGAATGATGCTGGTAGAAATGTCTTAAAGAGACAGGGATTTTTATGTTTGTGTACAAATGTAAGGAGTATTAAAAATAAGAGAGTTGAGTTTGTTTTATTGATTGAGTTAGTATACCCAAAGAGTGAAACTTGGTTGTCTCAGGATGATGTGATATCATGGTAGGATATATAATTTTCCAGAAGATAGTTAGGAAAAATGGGTGAGCACTGTTAATGATTTCAGAGGAATTGTCTACAAAGTGTGGAAGTTGATAATGCATATGCAGATGAATCTATGTGGTGTGAAGTTAAAATTAACAGGCTAGTATATCTGATAGGATGCTTGTAAGGCCAGGGAATGTAGAGAATACCAATTGTGAAATGTTTAAGCAAATTGGTTGGGCATGTAAAAAGATGATCCTGATGGGAGACTTTAATTACAGGAATATAGAATGGAAGGAGGAGATATGAGAACAAGGAGAGTGAGTGAGTATTGAATTTCTGAGGGATAAATATCTTAAGCAGCATGTGACTGAAGCAACTAGAGGTTTTAGTGTTTTAAATTTGGTGATGATTTTACATGATGTAGTTGTTAATGAGGTATTGACACTGCCATTAATTGACGAGTGTGATCATGAGGTACTTGTTTGGGAAGTGATGAAACAAGAAATGGTTACAGCCAAAAATGGATATATGTGGAGGTATTAAGCAGGTGATTACAGGAAAATCTGTAGTCAGTTAGCATCAGTATGTTGGGTACATTGGCTATCCAGAAAAGATGTCGACAGTGCAGGGAAATTCATAAGACAGTATCTAGCACAAGAAATCCCAAGGATTAAGTGAGTAAAATAGAGTAAGAGTGAAATGGATGAACAGTGAAATTAAGCAAGCTGGAAAAGAAAATGCAATGAAGGAGGTACAAGACAGTTGATGGTAATTAGATACATGAAGAGATGAGAAGATTTTATGAGAAGATGACGAAGCACAGGCTAATAAGTTGACAACATGTTAAACAAAGAAAATGTGCAGTATGAGAGGAGATTGGCTGGTCAGACCAGGGTTAATTCCAGGGAATTCTTCTGTTATATGGCAAAACAAGAGGAAGAATAATTATGGCAGATTGACGTTAGTAAATAGTCATGACAGCAGAGTGACCATCGAAAATGATATACTAGAATTATTGAATGAGCACTTTATCAGTGTATATCATAGTGGTGTAAATAATGCTGTGCAATATATAGAAGGGAGGCAAGTATTAGGATAATTGGAAGTGAAAGAATCAGGGGTGTATCAGGTGCTGATTGCATTAGATGTTACTAAGGCTGTGGGAATGAATGAGATATCACCACGTATTCATAAAGAATATGCACAACAGTTAGCTATACATTTTGCCTAGTTATTTAATGAACACCTTGTAGTGGGTAAGGTTCCTGTGGAATAGAAAGAAGGCAAAATAGTACTAATCCACAAGCATCATTCTAGAATAGAAGTTTACCATTATAGATCAGTCTATATAACTGCAGTTGCAGTCAAGGTGTTGGTACGAATAGAATATAAGACTAGATTGATGGGCATAGTCTCCTTTATGATGGTCAACATGGATTTCTAAAGGATAGTTCTTATTTTAGCAATTTACTTGTGTTTTATGAGAATATGATGAGTGTATTAGATAAGGGAAAATCATGTACACAGATATTCTTGGACTATGCAAAAGTGTTTGATAGACTACAACATAAGTTGGCATACAAGCTGCAGATGATAGGAATATATATATTGGTTATGTATTGGAGATTGGCTCTCTGAATGATACCAGCAAGTTGGTATGCTGGAGCTGAGTCTCAATAGAGAGTCACCAGTGGTGTATCCCACAGTTCTGTTCTTGACCCCATGCTGTTTAACTTGTTTGTAAATGACATATCATGTGAACTGACTGTGGATCTTCAATTGTTTGCTGATGATGCGAAGTTAGGAAGAATTATAAGTAGCAACACTGATAATAATTTCCTTCAGGAAGATCTGAAGAGACTTTTGACTTGGACAAAGAAGTGTGGAGTGCAACATCAAAATTCCTGCCATGTACCCTCAAGGGTATGTACAGGATATCATACTACTACATGAAAAATTTACATCTTTACTAACTTCCTATCTACAATTTTCCTCCAAATGAGTCTGCTACTTGTCAAGATTCCAACATTATCAGATCTTATATTTCTATATAAGGTAGAAGTGGAAGAATTTTTTCAGGCTTTAGAGAAAGTAACTGACACAATGAAAAGTTGGTCCTTGTTGGAGATCTAAATAGAAGAGTGGGAAATGTTTGTCAGACATACAAAAATATTTTGGGAAAATTTGGAGAAAAGAGCAAAGCTAATAATAATGGCAAATACCTATTCGATTTCTGTCAGGACATGGACTGGTTATTACTAACACCATGTTCCAACATAAAAATGTGCACAAATTCACACAGAGAGAAGAGGCAAGGAATAAGAAAAGTCTCATTGACTGTGTTATTGTTGATAGTGATGTTTTCTCCCTTACAGAGGATTTGAAATTGCAAGCGATCACTATTTAGCCTTGAGCAGGAAAAATTGAATTTTATATTGAAAAGAATAACATGTAAGAAAGTTCTAAAGTGAATAAAAGTTGAGCAGCTCTCAGGTGTGAACTGTAGACTAAAATTACACAAAGATTATTGAAGAAAAAATGAAAGAGTTTGAGAACAGGAACCAAACTTTGGAGATTCAGTGGCAAGCTTTAAGAAAACCCTGATTGATTCAGCCAGAGAGGCATGTGGTGAGGTTGTCTGCAAGCATAGAAAAATCAGAACTCCATGGTGGATACAGGAAGTTAAAGAGGCAGTGAAGGAAAAGAAGAAAGCATATCAAAAGTTCCTGGCAAATAAGTTGGCTTGTGCTCTTAGAGAATACAGAGACAAATGTAAGAAAGCTAAACACTGTGTAAAACTAGCTAAACAAAAGTCATGGGAGGACTTTGGCAAGAACATAGAAAATAAATATCAAGAAGGTGGTAAGATATTCTGGAGGTTATTGAAGAAGCTTAGAAATGGAGGAAAGAATGCTGTGAAAGGAGTTAGAGATGATAAAGGTGACATGAAAACAGGAGAAAAAGGTATCCTTGAAGTATGGAGTAATTACTTCAAAAAATTGCTAAATGAAACAAGCAGTGATAGCACAGTGGCAGAAAACACTCAACAGGCATACAGTCAGGAATATATATCCATACTTGAAGTAGAAAAAGCCATCAAAAGCTTGAAATGTGGAAAGGCAGCTGAAGTATACTATATTCGACCAGAAATGCTGAAGTATGGTGGTATAAAAGTCTTACAGTGGCCGCACTGCATAGTTCAGAAAGACTGTACAGAGGGACGAATTCCCGATGATTGGAGTAGAGCCCTCATAGTACCCATATATAAAAAGGGAAATAAAACTGAATGTGAGAATTACAGAGGTATTTCCCTACTGAGTGTTCCTAGTAAGATTTATGCAAGTATACTTGAGAAATGGCTGAGAAGAATTGTGGAAGAAAAGCTTGGTGAAGAACAAGCTGGATTCAGGCCAAATAGAGGCCGTCAGGATCAGATCTTCACTTTACGACAAATAGTCGAGAAATCATGGGAATATAACAAAGATCTGTATTTAAGTTTTGTCAATCTGGAAAAGGCATATGACAAGGTGCCAAGAGAGAAGCTATTCAATATGCTACAGTTATATGGTGTCAATGGGGCATTACATCAAGCAATACTTAGTCTTTATTTGAGTTGTAAGTCAGCAATTAGGATTGAAGGAAGTACAGGAAGATGGTTTAATGTTAAATCTGGTGGGAGACAAGGATATACATTATCCCTCTTTTATTCATTAACTATATGGATCATATTATGAAGGAAAGTGGTATTAAATCTGATATCAAAATTGGAGATGTTAATGTCAGCTTTTTTCTTTATGCGGATGATGTTATACTTCTAAATAAATCCGCTACAAGTCTGCAAGATTCCCTGACTAAATTGAATAACTGATGTAATAGATTTGGTATGAAGGTCAGCAATAAAAAGACAAAGAAAATGAAAATAGGCAGAATCGTTGAAAATGTCAACTGCATTGTGGATGGAGAACCTGTGGAACAAGTAAAACATTTCAGCTACTTAGGCACAATTTTTAGTGAAGATGGTAAATTAAATATGGAAATAGACAACAGAATCAACAAAGCTGGAATGGTAGGAAGTCAATTGAATAAATTCATATGGAATAAGAGAGAAATTAGTCGGAACACTAAATTAGCTGTATACAAGACAGTGTTCAAACCATATAATGCCCAATTGACACCATATAACTGTAGCGTATTGAATAGCTTCTCTCTTGGCACCTTGTCATATGCCTTTTCCAGATCTACAAAACTTAAATGTAGATTTTTGTTATATTCCCATGATTTCTCCACTATTTGTCGTAAAATGAAGATCTGATCCTGACAGCCTCTATTTGACCTGAATTCCAGCTTGTTCTTCACCAAGCTTTTCTTTCACAATTCTTCTCGACCGTTTCTCAAGTATACTTGCATATATCTTACCAGGAACACTCAGTAGGGAAATACCTCTGTAATTCTCACATTCGGTTTTATTTCCCTTTTTATATATGGGTACTATGAGAGCTCTAATCCAATCATTGGGAATTCGTACCTCTGTCCGGGACTTCTGAACTATGAAGTGCAGCGACTGTAAGACTTTTATACCTCCATACTTCAGCAATTCTGGTCAAATATCATATACTTCAGCTGCCTTTCCACATTTCATGCCTTTGATGGCTTTTCTACTTCAAGTATGGATATCTGTTCCTGACTGTATGCCTGTTGTGTGTTTTCTGCCACTGTGCGATCACTGCTTGTTTCATTTAGCAATTTTTTGAAGTAATTACTCTATACTTCAATTATATCTTTTCCTGTGGTTTTCATGTCACCTTTATCATCTCTAATTCCTTTTACAGCACTCTTTCCTCCATTTCTGAGCTTCTTCAACAACCTCTAGAATATTTTTCCACCTTCTTGATATTTGTCTTCTATGTTCTTACCAAAGTCTTCCCATGACTTTTGTTTAGCTAGTTTTACACAGTGTTTAGATTTCTTATATTTGTCTCTGTATTCTCTAAGAACACAAGCTGACTTGTTTTCTAAGAACTTTTGATATCCTTTCTTCTTTTCCTTCACTAAACTTCCTGTGTCCACCATGGAGTTCTGATTTTCCTATCCTTGCAGATAACCTCACCACATGCCTCTCTGGCTGAATCAATCAAGGTTTTCTTCAAGGCTTGCTACTGAATCTCCAAGGTTTGGTTCCTGTTCTCAAACTCTTTCATTTTGTCTCTAATAATCTTTGTGTATTTTAGTCTACAACTCACATCTGAGAGCTGCTCAACTTTTATTTGGTTTAAAACTTTCTTACATGTTTTTCTTTTGAAAATGAAATTCAGTTTTATCCTGCTCAAGGCTATATAGTGATTACTTCCAATTTCAAATCCTCTGTACACTCTGGTGTCCAGCATCAGAAAGAAAACATCACTATTGACAATAATGTAGTCAATGAGACTTTTCTTGTTCCTTTCCTTTTCTCTCCATGCAAATTTGTGCACATTTTTATGTTGGAACATGGTGTTAGTAATAACCAGTCCATGTCCTGAGCAGAAATCCAACAGGTATTTGCCATTATTATTAGCTTTGCTCTTTTCTCCAAATTTTCCCAAAATATTTTTGTACGTCTGACAATCATTTCCTAAAGCCTCAAAAAATTCCTCCACTTTTATCTTGGTAGAACCCTCTGTGGGACCATAGGCAAAAATAAGTCTCATTGTCCAGTTTCCTATTCTGATATTAGCCCACATCACTCTACTTGAGACTGCCTGCCATTCAAGAAGATTAGCCTCGTATTTAGTGTTGAATACTATGGCTACTTCTTTTCCTTGACTGTCATTGCCTGAATATAATATTTTGTATTTATTGCTCAAAAAGATCTCGCCAGTTTCTGTCTTTTTTGTTTCAGTCACCCCTATTATGTCGATCTGGTACTTATCTAATTTCTCAGCTAGCTCCATTTCTTTGCCATTCAGGCTTCTTATGTTAATAGTACCGATCTTGAACTCTGATGTTGAGTTAGGGTGTGTTTTAAGATTTGTTCCAGTAACTGACTATTCGCTGTTTGCCTTGTTTCCCTGGCGAAAACAATTGGAACTCTGTTTATCCGGGCAACGCCCCAGCTGGCATGAAATTCTGTGAGTGTAGGGTTATGGTTTAATATTAAGTGTAAGGTGCTGCATTTTGTAGTTCATAAATATAAGACTGTGTACTATATTGATGGTACTATACTGAAGGAAGTGGGTGAGATTCGAGATTTAGGAGTCATGGTTGACATTAGACCGAAGTTTAGAGATCACGTTTCAAGTTTTGCAATGAAATGAAGTATTCTAACATGTAGGGATATGGAGGTGGCTGTGCCACTGTATAAAGTACATGCCAGACTACACTTGGATTATTGTGCTCAGATTTGGTTTACCAAATCTGAACACAATATGATGTGGAAATGAAACACATCGAAAATGAAGTTTTCAATGTGATGTCGAAACATTGGAGATGGTCCAGAGATGAGTGACTAAGACAATATGAGGAGTCTGGAACTGGCTATGGAGAGAGTGAGGTTGAAGAAATGTGGATTGCATGTTTGGTGGACAGTAGGAAAAGAGGTGATATGATAGAGATGCTTAAGTTAATGGGGGAGGGGATTGGATTAATGCAGAGGCAATTATAAAAGTGTAGAAGGCAAGAGGGAATAAACTGGAGGCCATCTCTGGAAGTTGTGTAAGAGTGCAGTGAAGAGTGGTGTGAGGTTTTTTTTTACTTGGAGAATTTTCAGTGCATGGAATGCATTACCGGAATATGTTGCTAATGCATGGATGATAGATTTGTTGTCAGTTCAGTGAACCTCCCACGATGAGGCTGCCATCTCCATGGAGGTTAGAATATCGCTCTCCTCTTATTTGCTAAGCCAGTTTGTGTAAACATTTCCTTATCATCCAAATTTTCTAGGCCTATAACAAAACACATTCGTCTAAATATCTCATGCTTGTGACATCCATTTTATTGAACAATATTCCACTACTGTCATCAGTTTCTGCTGGGCATGTCTTTCCTTTCCTGTCATTATAGAAAACACCATTCACCACTGATTGCATTATCCACATATCATATCTTCCTGTCTGCCCAGACCCATTCTTCCCTATTGTCACTCTCCACTCATGAATAGTCATTCTTCTCTCTCTCTCCCCCTATATATTCACAAGTATTCCTTCAGTCTTCTCTTTTGTACACTTCCTGTTTTTCCATATCTCCTACTTTCTCAGTTCTGCCATCCACCTTTATCTCTCTGATTACTCCATAACAACAGCCTCTCGATGACTCACACTAAATCCATTTCAGTACATTTATTTTTATATTGATTGAAAATTTATCTCATGTTTATAAACCTTTCCTTAATAACCTGATACCTTTCCTCTTATTCTCTGCTGTTCATTTATTTTTACCATCTCTTTTTCACTCTCTAAATATGTGATATCAGGAACCAAGGCTCCAAATGAATATTTGCATAAAATAGCCTAAATTAGAGAATGTTGAATGGTAATTTTATATATACTCCACTATAAAATTAGCAACTGCTATGTTGTTTCAAAATTGAGACAATTTTATGCAAACATTTTCTTATAGCTTTGATTTTCTGATATTCATAAACATTGGTAACTAACTTAAATGCATCTATCTACCTGATCATTTGATTTTATTTTTTCAGTTTTAGTTTTTCAAAATTTCAAGATGGGTCTGATTATTCAGTAATTTTTGTCATTTTCTGATTCCTTTTAGTATTTTATTTAAACAAGATTCTTTTATATTGAAAGGGCATCCACTGTACCATTTCATTCCCCTGTTCATTAACTCGACATTTGACATCTACTAAACACAATAGGAAACCAAGAATATTCATTTAAGCACTTTAATTAAAATATTGTCATTGTGTTTAGTAACTTAATGCCACACACAATCTGATTAGCATGTCCTAAAAATGGAAAGGTAATGAAATGAAACTAATTGTTAAAATAAAAGTGATTCTAGAGAAAAAAAAAATCTTTACTAAGTTAAGAAATAACTGAACTGCTACTGAAATTCAGTGTGAAAAATACTACTGCACTGCTGTAGTTGTGAAATTTAGTTTACTTAATCTGACAACTGCAGTACAGTCAAATAACTATAATGCCAAAGCCATTGCTTTAAATTACTTTCTTTCATGAACTTCAATGAAATATATGAAATTTTGTCACTAATATCATGATTGTACATATATAATTTTCATTTTCTGGTGGACTTTCAAGGGAGGAATATCAAATATGATATTGTACACAATGTCACATTACTAGTTTGACAGTTTTCTTCAAATTGTTATATTATTTGTTACAGCTTTGATTTTATCAGCTCTTACTTTTCTAGATCCTTGTCTAAAGCAACCTTCCCAACTTCATAAACATATCTATATATATCTTTGCATTTTCTTGAGTCGTTTTGCTACCATTTTGCACAAATTTTGCTAAGCTTTTGTCTCATTCTGTTTAAATGATCTGAGATTAGCTCTGCTTATGCATTCTTGAATATTAAGAAATTATTATTATTATTCTGGGCAACTCCAAGGAGTCGACAGACTCATCGAGGGAGGCCCTAACATCATGTCAAGAACAACTATTCGACATTCATACAGTATCTATCATACCTCGCCTTGAACTCATTCACGGTCGTAGCACCCACAACAGACTCTGGCAGCTTATTCCACTCATTCACACCTCTACAAGTAAAAAACCTAGCTCTAACACCCCTGCTAACCACATTCTTGCCCAGCTTCCATGTATGGCCCCTAGTCCTCCCACCACCAGTTCTATTCTCAAAAATATCTTCTGGATTAATCTTATAGAAACCCTTCAGTAATTTGAATGTCTCAATTGTATCACCCCTTTTCTGCCTATCGACCAGTTTTTGCAACCCACAAATCTTCAACCTATTCTCATAAGGTTCATTCCACAGACCTGCTATCATCTTGGTCACTCGTCTCTGGATCCTCTCCACCTCCTCCCCAACAAGAAGAAACCCTGGCACCCATATCTGGGCACAGTAGTCTAGATGGGGTCAGAGGAACAATAACTTGTTTGTCTCTGCTTGTTAAAGTATTTTTCTGAAGCAAAGTGTTTTGATGAACTGATTTAGCCACTTTTGCAATGTGCCCGCTAAACTTCAATTCCCTATCCACCAACACTCCCAAATCCCTGGCTTCATCAATCTCCTGGAGTATGGTTCCACCAATGTGATATACTGCTGCTAATCTTTTCACCCCAAAATGCATAACCTTACAGTTCCACATTAAATTGACATCCATTTTCCCTAGCCCAGTCCTCCAAACTATCCAAATCATCCTGTAAAATTTTGACATCCTGTGCACTCAGAATTGCTCTATCCCACTTTGCATCATCAGCAAACAAGTGAACACTTCCTCTCAGATCCTTTCCTATATTATTGATGAACAAATTGAAAAGTAGTGGTCCAAGAACAGAGCCCTGCGACACACACCACTAGTCACAAGCAATCTTTTGGACTCCACTCCTGAATACACCACTCTCTGGTATCTCTCCATCAACCACCCTCCTATCCATCTTACCAACCCTATATCCATCCCTATCTGCTCCAGTTTATTGATTAGAGTTCCATGTGGTATCCTGTCAAAGGCCTTGGCAAGGTCCAGTAGAATCACTGTAAACCCATTACCCTTATCCAGTTCAGCTGTCACTGTGTTATAAAATGTGAACAAGTTACTGAGGTATGATCTACCCTTCACAAAACCATGTTATCCCCCATACAATATCCCATTTTCATCTATCCAATCCTGTATTCTTTTCTTGACTAATTTCTCCAAAACCTTGACTACGATTCCTGATATTTGAACCTCCTTTATGGAGTGGAACTATTTTCCCCTCTTTCCACCCCCTCGGGACTAACCCAGACCCGAGACTCAAATTAAACAAAATGGTCAAGGGTACTGACAGTTCTTTAGCTGCTTCATGTACGACATGAGCTGGTATACCATCCAATCCCACAGATGTATTGACATTGAGGTTATGCAATAGACTACTCACCTCCACTTCATTCACCACAATTCCCATATAATCTATTGGTTCATTCATTTCTGCAATGTCACCACCTGGAAGATATAGTCTTGCAAAGTGCTCGCTCAGTAATTCAACTATATCAACTGATTCAGTTACCTTCCTATTCGGCATTCTTTAAAATCATTCTGCCATATACATTTTTTCTTTTACTTGCAACATGTCGAAAAAACTGTTTAGGATTATCTTTAGCCTGCATGGCCAATGTTCTTTCGTAATCCTTTTTTGCTTTTCTTACCACACTCGTTACCCTTCTGGCCTGCGCTTTATACCATTCATGTGCCTTCTGGTCACCTTCTCCTTAAATTCCCTCCATAGTTGTTTCTTTTTTTGCAGCTCAAGCTTAATGGTGTTATTCGTTCATTTAACCACTACTTCGTTTATTATTCGGATTCTAGGTATACAGTCAGCTATTGCTTCATGCAAATACTTCTTAACCGCCTCCCATGCACTGTCAACTTCTAGCCCTTGCAGTTGTACATGCCAAGGCACTGAACCAATCTAACTTCTAAGCTTATCATACTTACCAGCTCGATAATTCCACATGTACCCTGTCATAATTGTAAATTCCACACCTTTAGCCACCTCCCAAGTCAAGACCCTATGATCACTCTCACCAATTGGTGGCAATGTGGTCATATTTGTTACAGCCAAATCCTCAGATGTAATTACTAGGTCAAGCACTCTCTGCCCCATAGTATTTTCCATTACATGCTGTTGCAGATAGTTATCCCTTAATAACTGCATAAAATCCAATTCCTTCCTCCCGTGTGTCCTCTCATCACTCCAATCAATGCGACCATAGTTGAAATCTCCCATAATAATTACCCTCCTTCCACTCATTTCTTCTATTTGCTTGTGCATACTATCTCCACCATCTTTTCTATCACCTGGTCTATAGCAGTACCCAATTGTATATTTTGTTCTGATAGCCACAATCTCTCGCCAAATGGCCTCAAATGTGCTCTTTTCTCTATCCTGCAATTCAACTTCTATTCTCCTTAGCTGCAGCTCATCAGCTATCAACAATACTCCTCCCCCCATTTTATTCTCCCTGTCATTCCTGAACACACTATATCCATCACATTCAATCCCACTAGCTATATCATCTGCAGTCAGCCTTGTTTCACTAATGCCAATAACCTGTGGTCTGGAAGTGCCAATCATGGCCAAAAATTTTTCCTTCTTGTTCCTAATACTCCAGCATTAGTGTACATGAATTTCAGACCCCCATTAGCCCCCATCCCTACCTTGATGCCTTATACTAACTATCCCATTCTGATTTGTTGTCTTTATTTGCTCGGGCATATCATACACTCAACTGCCTCCCTAAGGTCTGCATATCTACTCCCCCCTTAAATCTAGTTTCCCTGATTCTGCACATCCACTTCATTCAACAACACTTTTTCGAGTCTCCTTACACTGAATCCATTCAAATGCAAGCTATCCATCTTATATGGATCCTTTCGCCCATCGAACTCACTCCACACGTCCACAAATTCCACACCACTCGTCATACATAACCAACTCATAAAGTCATTTGCAATTATGGCCCTCCTTTTAAACACTTCACTGTCATACCGTGGCAAAAGACTAATCATCCTAACTCTCTCACTATTTTCTTTTGCTACTTCAAACAATTCATTCAGGTCCTCTATCATTTCCATTTTATCTCCTTTCAAATCATTCGTACCTGCCACAACAATCATTTCTTTCACCCTTTCCGTTTGCTCTCTAATAGACTCAGTTACGTCCTTGATGGTCACACCAGGTTGGTACGATTTTGTCAAATCCTCTACTAACACATCTTGTACTAACGAATCTCCATACAGCACTCTCTCTTTCATTTTGTTTACGTTCACACTCATACTCTTATTTTTCCTATCATACTTTTTTATTATTGGCTGGTACACTCAATAGACGTTTGTTCATACGCTCTAGCTGACGCTTTGCTCTTTGTATCGCTCCACTCAACAACACGATCTCACTCATTGCATCTATCTCATCTTTTTTATTTTCTGTTAAACCATTAATTTGCTCTGTATTAATACCATCATTCACACTTTCTACATTCACGCCCTCACAGTTCTCTGGTACAACCTCGCCCATTTCTTGTCATATCACTATTTTCTTCATTCTGACGTTTGACAAAAATATCACACTCATGACCTGAAATACACTTTAATTCCTCATTTTCCTTACATTTTCTACACACATTCACTCCTTTATTATCATCTAACCATACTCCAACAGCAATGCGCAAAACGTCCATTTCGCAGATAGTACACTAAATAATCTCCTTTATATTACAGTTATTGAATAATGATGGCGAACCATTATTACTAGCCGCCATTTTCCTTCTTGTGGGAGCCATAACTCACCTATCGTATTTTATCAAATTAATAATTGAAACACCAAAAACACACAAACAGACACACTAAGATACGCAAAGCAAACAAAACTACGTAATATTCAAGTAAATTTGTCAATGATAACTTAAAATAACACTTATCTTATCAGGAGCTCTCAACAAACACTACAGACTACAAATCCCTCTAGCAACAACCTCCTATAATTTCTAATATAGTTCTTTTTAATTTTACCACTATTAATTTTATCATTGGTGCTGTCTGTTCACCATCCTAATTTTTTCAGGCTCCTCATCTGTCTAATCTCCATTCTTTGAACTGTTTTATCACCAACCCATTTCTTAATTTGTATGTTAAAATTAGTTTGAGCATTGTTTTATATGCTACTATTTTGATGATTATGCCATTTCTATTGTTTATAAAAAAATTCAACTGGCTTCTACTATATCAATCTTAATTATTCTATTAATTTTTATCATCATCATCATCATCATCAAATTCCTGCCATGTACCCTCAAGGGGTGTACAGGATATGATAGTACTACATGAAAAATTTACATAATTACTAACTCTCTATCTACAATTTTCCTCCAAATCAGTCTGTTACTTGTCAAGACTCCAACATTATCAGATGTTATATTTCTATCGTCTAAGGCACTTTGTACCGTATCAATCCATCTATATCTTGGTCTTCCTCTGGGTCGTTTTCCTGCCAACCTGCCGGAGAACACTTGTTTTGCTAATCTTTCATTGCCCATTCTGTTTAAGTGACCATACCACCTGAGATTAGCTCTGCTAACGCATTCCTGGATGCTGACAATGTCAAGTTCTTTCCTAATATCTTCGTTTTTAATGTGATATTGCCATTGATGCCATCTGTTCATGCCTCTAATCTTTCTCAGGACTCTCATATCTGTGGTCTTTGGTCAAGTGTTTTACTTCTGACCCAGCTCTCAGATCCATAAGTTAAAACTGGTTTGAACACGGTCTTGTATATAGCTAATTTAGTGTTCTGATTTCTCTTTTATTCCATATGAATTTATTCAGTTGACTTCCTTCCATACCAGCTTTGTTGATTCTTTGTCTATTTCCATATTTAATTTACCATCATCACTAAAAATCGTGAGTAAGTAGCTTAAATATTTTACTTGTTCCACAAGTTCTCCGTTCACAACGCAGTTGGCATTTTCAACGATTCTGCTTATTTTCATTGTCTTTGTCTTTTTATTGCTGACCTTCATACCATATCTATTACAAGAGTTATTCAATTTAGTCAGGGAATCTTGCAGACTTGAGCAGATTTATTTAGAAGTATAACATCATCCGCATAAAGCAAAGAGCTGACATTAACATCTCCAATTTTGATATCAGATTTAATACCACTTTCCTTCATAATATGATCCATATAGTTAATGAATAAAAGAGGGGATAATGTATATCCTTGTCTCCCACCAGATTTAACATTAAACCATCTTCGTGTACTTCCTTCAATCCTAATTGCTGACTTACAACTCAAATAAAGACTAAGTATTGCTTGATGTAATGCCCCATTGACACCATATAACTGTAGCATATTGAATAGCTTCTCTCTTGGCACCTTGTCATATGCCTTTTCCAGATTGACAAAACTTAAATACAGATCTTTGTTATATTCCCATGATTTCTCGACTATTTGTCGTAAAGTGAAGATCTGATCCTGACGGCCTCTATTTGGCCTGAATCCAGCTTGTTCTTCACCAAGCTTTTCTTCCACAATTCTTCTCAGCCATTTCTCAAGTATACTTGCATAAATCTTACTAGGAACACTCAGTAGGGAAATACCTCTGTAATTCTCACATTCAGTTTTATTTCCCTTTTTTATATATGGGTACTATGAGAGTTCTACTTCAATCATCGGGAATTCGTCCCTCTGTCCATGCCTTCTGAACTATGCAGTGCAGCCACTGCAAGATTTTTATACCACCATACTTAAGCATTTCTGCTCGAATATCATCTACTCCTGCTGCCTTTCCACATTTCAAGTTTTTGATGGCTTTTTCTACTTCAAGTATGGATATGTATTCCTGACTCTACGCCTGTTGAGTGTTCTTTACCACTGTGCTATCACTGCTTGTTTCATTTAGCAATTTTTCGAAGTAATTACTCCATACATCAAGAATATCTTTTTCTCCTGTTTTCATGTCACCTTTATCATCTCTAATTCCTTTTACAGCACTCTTTGCCCCATTTCTGAGCTTCTTCAACAACCTCCAGAATATTTTGCCACCTTCTTGATATTTATTTTCTATGTTCTTGCCAAAGTCCTCCCATGACTTTTGTTTAGCTAGTTTTACACAGTGTTTAGCTTTCTTATATTTGTCTCTGTATTCTCTAAGAGCACAAGCCGACTTATTTGCCAGGAACTTTTGATATGCTTTCTTCTTTTCCTTCACTGCCTCTTTACTTCCTGAGTCGACCATGGAGTTCTGATTTTTCTATCCTTGCACACAACCTCACCACATGCCTCTCTGGCTGCATCAGTTGGTGTTTTCTTCAAGGTTTGCCACTGAATCTCCAAGGTTTGGTTCCTGTTCTCAAACTCTTTCATTTTTTCTTCAATAATCTTTGTGTATTTTAGTCTACAGCTCACATCTGAGAACTGCTCAACTTTTATTCGTTTTAAAACTTTCTTACATGTTGTTCTTTTCAATATAAAATTCACTTTTATCCTGCTCAAGACTAAATAGTGTTCATTTCCAATTTCAAATCCTCTGTACACTCTGGTGTCAGCATCAGAAAGAAAACATCACTATTGACAATAACGTAGTCAATGAGACTTTTCTTGTTCCTTTCCTTTTCTCTCCATGCGAATTTGTGCACATTTTTATGTTGGATCATGGTGTTAGTAATAACCAGTCCATGTCCTGAGCAGAAATCCAAGAGGTATTTGCCATTATTATTAGCTTTGCTCTTTTCTCCAAATTTTCCCCAAAATATTTTTGTATGTCTCACAATCACTTCCTACTCTGTTATTTAGATCCCCAACAAGGGCCAACTTTTCCTTTTTCATTGTGTCAGTAGCTTTCTCTAGAGTCAAAAAATTCTTCCACTTCTACCTTAGTTGAGCCTTCTGTGGGACCATAGGCACAAATAAGTCTCATTGTCCAGTTCCCCATTCTGATATTTGCCCATATCACTCTACTCGAGACTGCTTGCCATTCAAGAAGATTAGCCTTGTATTTAGTGTTGAATACTATGGCTACTCCTTCTTTTCCTTGATTGTCATTGCCTGAATATAACATTTTGTATTTATTGCTCAGAAAGGTCTCATCAGTTTTTGTCTTTTTTGTTTCAGTCATCCCTATTATATCGATCTGGTACTTATCTAATTCTTCAGCTAGCTCCATTTCTTTGCCATTCAGGCTTCTTATGTTGATAGTACTGATCTTCAACTCTGGTGATATTGAGTTGGGGTGTGTTTTCAGATTTGTTCCAGTAGTTGACCTTTTGCTGTTTGCCCTGGTTCCCTGGCGAAAACAACAGGGTCCTTGTTTAATCGGGCAACGCCCCAGCCGGCATGAAATTTTGTCATGTTGTATTTTGGTTTAAGCCAATAAGAATACAATTTGGTCGGCTAAATCCCAAATTGTCAGCCCATCCTCGTTCGTTCAGTTCCAGGTAGATACCTAACAGGGTGCACCACGAGAAGGTGAGGATTGGACATTAGGTCAGAAGCCCTGGTCGGTTCTCTGCATTCCTTTAAAGGCTATGTGGAGGTCTCCTCTCAGTTATACGGCTTTGACCCTTAAGCACCCCTATTAATTTTTATATTTAAGTTTACCATCTTTACTAAAAATTGTTCTTAAATAACTAAAATGCATAACTCTTCTTTTAAGTTCACTATGGAAAATGCAGCTGGCATATTTTTCTTTTCTGATTATTTTCATATTTTCTTTTTTACTGCTAATTTTCATGCACAGTTTTTAGCATTTATGTAATAAGATAACATTTGCACAAAGTCAAGAACTTCGTATCCTCCTATTTTGCACATCAGGGTTAATATCCATTTTTGTACATATTTCAATTTGCACAGCTGATTTGCAACTGAAGTGTAAGCTAGGTATTGCTCTTTATAAGGTTTCATTTATGCCATACAGATTCATTGTTTTGATCAGTCCTCTTTGTATACCCAAACCTCCCCAACTCAGTCAATATTGACTATGCTCTTTGGTTAGAAAGACATGGGTTTTAATGCCATCTAGGATGCAAAGAACTTTATGATCCTTTTTCAACTGAAATTGAATTAACTGATCTCAAGATGGAGGAGACAGGGATTTTCCTCCAAAAACTCAGGTTTTTCATCCTTCAAAACAGGCAGACTAGCCAGATGAACATCTGCAATTTTACAGAACATTATAAACTGACCTCATAGTTGCTTCAGCCTTAAATCCCAAACTACAACAACAGCCTTATGGCACCTTATATGATTTTTTCTTAACAAAAGTTATTCAATGATTTCTCTGTCATAAATGATATTTTGATCTAAACTCAGCAAGTCCTTTGCCAATTTTCCCTTCAGCTTTTCTTGATTTTTTCTTGAGAATGTGTGCATAAATATTTCTTTGAGCACTCAACAGGGGAATTCCTCTAAATTTTTACATTATTTTATTTCCTATGCAAGCAGCAAATGATGCAGTGTAGCACTGTATAAACCATTTACAGTTCCATATTTAAGCATTTCAGATCAAACACATACCCTGTCTGCTTTTCTGTATTTCAGGTTACCGGTAGTTCTTTCTATCTCTGATACTGAAATATATTCAATATTACATTTGTCCTGGATATTTTCTACAGCAGTTCTGCTGCAAGCTACATCATGAAATAATTTTTCAAAGTAATTGCTCCAGCCAGACATCCGGAACATTCTTATCTTCAGTTTTTGTCACCATAATCATCTTTTATTCCTTTTTGTGGCACTCTTTCTTTCATTTCTAAGCAGTTCTTATTAGTATCTAAAACACTTTGCCACTGTTTGATATTTAATATAATAATAATACTATATTACTATAATAGTAATATTATTACTATTATAGTAACCTCCCTGAAGTCAGCAGACTCATCGTGGAAGACCCATTCAACAGCAACATGTTCATATTGAACCTGGAAAATGTTCTTTCCAAAATTTTCCTATGAGAGCACATGCTGGCTTAATAGCCAGGAACTTTCCACGTGGTTTCTTTTTTCATGGAAGCCTTGACGGCTTATTTTTCTCTTTGTAGAAAACTTCATGTGTTCCTTGGAAAATGAGTACTTTCTTCAAGTCTTGCCATTCAGGCTAGATTTGACTGTATATTTCACTCTTCCTCCTCCACCCACCCAATTATAGTTCTATATTTGAATATGTATTTTACATCTGAAAATGGTTCAACTTTTATGCAGCTCAACACTAAGTGATTACCACTTTGTGTTTCAAATCTCCTGTATGCACTTGTTTCCTGGACCATTCTGAACTATTCTTTGAGTAAATTATTGATGTAATCAATAAGTTATCTTGTTTTGTGTATTTTCTTGCAGATGAATGTGAATATTTTTTATATTGAAATATAGTAGTAGTAATGACTAGTTTGTAGCCTGAACAGAAATTTAGCAGATGCTTTCCCTTAAGATTAGCACTACCCTTGTTTCCAAATTTTCCTGTAATATTTCTGTGTCTAAAATTCATTTTCTGCTGTGCTGTGCAGATTCCCAACAAGAACCAGCTTTTCCTTTTTCTGTGAGCTACTCTTCTGATGACTTGAAAAATTTCTTGTCTTATTTCTGGTAAGCTTATAAATTGATTGTTACTCATATTTTTGGAGGAAGATAACTTAGATAATATAACCAGAATAATTGAATTGCTATTTCCTATATTTCATAAAAGTCAAAAACTCAAGGTGTTAACAAGTCTCATATAGAGGTGGAAGATTTTTTGCTCCTGGAAACTCAGGTTTTTTCAGAAAATCATGCACAATTGGCAAACATAATACACTGGCCTCATAATGCCCTAGTTGCTTTGGCTGTAATCCCAAATAATAACCAAAGTCAAACTGGTACAATACACACGAATCGCAGTTATTGTGCCTGCATACAATGCATGCAGGCAGGCACAACATATGTGAGATGAAGAAACAAAGCAAGGCCTAGAATCATAATTGCATTTCCTAGTGGACTTGATGGCATGCTGTTGGCTGATAGGATGAACATTTTCCAGAATATGCCTGATGATAATATCCTTGTTTTCAGGATATTATATAAAAAAATATAGGATATAAAAAATAAATATTTTTTAATGTGCAAAATGTTTGTCATTTCATAATATTAAATAATATAATATGACTGAGTGTAAGTTTCCCAATTCATTCGTTATCTAAATGGATATCTAATAATGACAGAAACCACTGAATTGACAATTGGACATGGAATCAGACTTGCAGTCAGTTCAGTTATTTCCTTATAGATTGTCTCACTTATGTAACTTCAACCTTTAAGAGATTTTATGTTGCTTTATTAAATATCATCTGCTCATTAAGTTTAGTAATTTAGAGGTTTGTTGAAGATAAAGTATCACTAAAAATCACATCCACAGAAATTTATAAACATCCTTCAAGCTGTACATTATCTTGTAAAGATCTTGCAGCATCAATGAGAAAATCTAATGGATAGCCTTAGATTGGAAACCAAAATTTCTTCTCTGAAGTTGCAAGATCTTTACTAGATGATAATGCACAGCCTGAATGATGTTTATGAATTCCTTTGGATTTGTTTTTTAGTGATGGATATAGTCAATAGTCAATATTCTGATTTTTTAAAATATATTTTTTAGATTCTCTGGATGACCTTTCAACAAGAACTTCCAAAAGAAAAGCAGAAGGTTCTCAGAAAGTTATCATTTTATCAAATGAAATTCACCAAAACCAAGTAGTATCAGACAGTAATTTAGATTATGAAAGTGAAACTGATTCACAAGAAGAGGATGAAGAAGATGAGGAGGAGGAAGAGGAGGATTTGAGGAATGAAAGCTGTGATTTATATGAAGAATATGGATTGGAAGGAATTTATGCTTCAAACTGGAAGGAAGGTGTGAAATGTCCACACTGTTCATATGTAGGTCACAGTGCACTTCGTATGGAACGACACATAAGTAGAGTTCATTCCAAAGATACAGTTTATGAATGTAAAATATGTGATTTCAGTTGTAAATGGAACAGAGAATATTACACACACATGAAGACACACTTTGATGGACCTCCATTTCAGTGTGAACACTGTGATTACACCTGTGACAGAATTCAGTTTTTGTTGACTCATCGAATGAGACATACAGATGAAAGGCCATTTAAGTGTGACCACTGTGACCAACGTTGCCGCACAAAAGCTAATTTAGATGCTCATATGCGATGCCATACTGGAGAGAAACCATATTGTTGTAATCAGTGTAACCGTCGGTTTACGACAAAAGCCAGTTTAGACCAGCATATCCCAATTCACAGTGATAGAAGGCCCTACCTCTGTGATATTTGTGCATTTAATACTAAACATAGGTCTCATATGCTCTCACATAGACGCATCCATACAGGAAATGTGTTCCGTTGTCATTATCCTAATTGTAATTATAGCACCCCAAGAAAAAGTCAGTTTACTGCTCATGAAAGAACACATACTGGTGTACGTTCATATGTTTGTAATATCTGTGGCCGAGGCTTCATTGATAAAAATTACTTGGCCAAACACAGACAAGTTCATCTAATCGATAAACCTCACAAGTGCAAAGAATGTGAGTATTCCTGTTCAAGAGGAGACAGGATGAAAGAACATTATCGGAAGCATCATGGTGACAATCCTACTGCTAAGGTACCATATAGGCCAAGGAATCCTCGTCGACAGAAATTTGATCCTGTTCTATACCCTGGAATAATGACTGTTTCTGAAATTGATACAGCACCTGTACAGCAGAACCCAGCAGAACTTCAAAATGCAGTTTCTGCTATAGTTGACACCTCTACTGGAACACCTATTGTATATACTTTCCAGACCTCAAGTGAATCTGTTGACAGTCCTATTGCATTGCAACAGCTTAACAGTACAGCACAAGAATATCAGATAGAGCAAACACTTTCTTCTGATGGCCAGTCTGTCATTGCAGAAACTGTATGTGATCAAAATCAAGTTAATCCAATTTCTCAGGAAACTGCAGTAACTGTAAATCTGACAGAGTTAATATCACTCATCTGATGATTGGCTGGGTATTCTGGCACTTTTCCGTTGGTGCATATGTATATATGTTATGGTTGCTACTTCAGAAAGTTTAAATATGTGAATATATAATTAAAGTTGCAAATTTTTATGTTGCCATAGTTTTATACATAAAATTAAAAATTATTTCATAAAGCAAGTAGTATTACTGAGAGCACAAGAAAAAAAACTATCTAATGAAATCATAAAAATAATGCATTTAGAACTGACATTATGGATTAAAAACTTAATCAAATACATTAATTTTTCATATAACAGATTGTATTTTATTCCCAGATGTTTTTGAATGTTTATCTTCAACTATACGCTCCTTCTTTTGCATATTTGTGTATTCTATAAGTTCTACTCTTTTGCATGTTATTGTTAATCACTCACTTGTAAAACATCCAAAAATTTATCAGAATTAAAAAACAGCAGCTAAATAATTGTTATTTAGGTATGTTTGCATACCTAAATAACAAATCATACCACCTAGTAGCTGTTATTACATTAGTAGTAATAAGGAAAATCAATTTCCCTATTATGAATAAAGAAATTGATATTTCCATGTTTGCAATATCTGCAGAAGAGTGAACAATATTTAAAAATCCAGAGATATTATGAAAACACGAGTATCGATAATGTGAAAGCTGCAGATGTAAATAATTGGTATCAATTCATTGAAATTAACTAATTCTGTTTTTAAAGAGAGAAACTGTACAGCTATAATTAGTTTGATATAGTTGTTAATGAACTTTTATGAATAACCTTAACTTATGACATGGTTTATTATTTTTTTAACTGCAGTTTGCATTTTTTTTAATACTTTCTTCTTCTTGCATTTTATTTTATTTTTTTAATATAAATGTTATGTGGAACTTCAACAAAATAAAAGCTTTTAGAAACAACTACCACACCTTAGAAAATGATTGATTTTAATTTAGAGCTTATATGCATATCCTAGCACATTACTGACATATCTGAAAGTATAGTACAGTAATATGACTAATGTACAAAATGTATCTGCTTGTGTTACAGATAAATGAAGCTGTTGTTTTATTCCACAGCAGTCTAAAAATAGATATGCCTATATTCATCAGTATGGAATCATTATATACAAATTTAAATTTTGAATTTTTGCATGGGTGAATGATGTTAAGTCTTTCTCTATTCCACTGTGATCCTTCACCACAGTATATTTTCTAAACTTATGCATTTATATTCTTCAAGAGAGAGAGATAGTTTGGTCAGCTTACAGAATTTTATATCAGTAAAGAACTGTTAATAGGCATCAGCCAGGAATTATGGGTGTGCCATTTTTGTAGTAGTTATGGACAGCTGCAGCAAGCATGGATATGAGAGATTTGGAAATATGCTATAAATCAAAAAAAAAGGGGGGGGGAATCTATTGAAGTCAGAGAAACTTGAGATAAATATGTAACTCTTATAGATAGCTTTAAAGAGAAAAGGACTAGGAGATCAACAGTAGGATAGTGTGATTGTGTTATTCATTCTGTTTAAGTAAGAGACATTACAACCTTTTCTAAAATAGCTGATGAGGTATCTGGCATCTTTTATGAACCCACCCATGAAATGTACATTTAGAATATCAGGTTTTATGAAACCTAAACGGGTAATAAAGATATTCTTCTCAAGATAGATTGTATGATTAAACTGAAACACTGATGGTGCTGATGTCTTGGTCTCTACAGTGTAGAGTATGCCAAACTTCAGTGAAGTTTTGTGGTCCCATTAGAACTGACATAGGCAGGGATCAAGGTGTGGCCCACACCCCTCAGAGGAATGGACAGGAATCGCTAGGTGATAGGTTTCTGGTATAATATCACCACATTGCTTATTAGAAACTTGAAGTGGGCATAAACCATATTTAGATTTTGCAGCAAAGACCCAGTTTAACCCCCCTCCCCATTTTTTCCAGCATGCAGTATGAGTGATGTTTTCAGAATTATATCTGCCACTATAGAGAGCCCAGCATTTCTTTTTTTTTATCATCATCATCATCATCAAATTCCTGCCATGTACCCTCAAGGGGTGTACAGGATATGACAGTACTACATGAAAAAATTACATCATTACTAACTTCCTATCTACAATTTTCCTCCAAATCAGTCTGTTACTTGTCAAGACTCCAACATTATCAGATCTTATATTTCTATTGTCTAAGGCACTTTGTACCGTATCAATCCACCTATATCTTGGTCTTCCTCTGGGTCGTTTTCCTGCCAACCTCGCGGAGAACACTTGTTTTGGTAATCTTTCCTCTCCCATTCTATTTAAGTGACCATACCACCTGAGATTAGCCCTGCTAATGCATTCCTGGATGCTGACAATGTCAAGTTCTTTCCTAATATCCTCATTTTTAATATGATATTGCCATTGATGCCATCTGTTCACGCCTCTAATCTTTCTCAGGACTCTCATATCTGCGGTCTCTAGTCTTTGGTCAAGTGTTTTACTTCTGACCCAGCTCTCAGATCCATAAGTTAAAATTGGTTTGAACACAGTCTTGTATACAGCTAATTTAGTGTTCCGACTAATTTCTTTCTTATTCCATATGAATTTATTCAATTGACTTCCCACGATACCAGCTTTGCTGATTCTGTTGTCTATTTCTATATTTAGTTTACCATCTTCAGTAAAAATTGTGCCTAAGTAGCTGAAATGTTTTACTTGTTCCACAGGTTCTCCATTCACAACACAATTGACATTTTCAATGATTCTGCCTATTTTCATTGTCTTTGTCTTTTTATTGCTGACCTTCATACCATATCTATTACAACAGCTATTCAATTTAGTCAGAGAATCTTGCAGACTTGTAGCGGATTTATTTAGAAGTATAACATCATCCGCATAAAGCAAAGAGCTGACATTAACATCTCCAATTTTGATATCAGGTTTAATACCACATTCCTTCATAATGTGATCCATATAGATAATGAATAACAGAGGGGATAATGTACATCCTTGTCTCACACCAGATTTAACATTAAACCATCTTCCTGTACTACCTTCAATTCTAACTGCTGACTCACAACTCAAATAAAGACTAAGTATTGCTTGATATAATGCCCCATTGACACCATATAACTGCAGCGTATTGAATAGCTTCTCTCTTGGCACCTTGTCATATGCCTTTTCCAAATCGACAAAACTTAAATACAGATCTTTGTTATATTCCCATGCTTTCTCGACTATTTGTCGTAAAGTGAAGATCTGATCCTGACAGCCTCTATTTGGCCTGAATCCAGCTTGTTCTTCACCAATCTTTTCTTCCACAATTCTTCTCAACCGTTTCTCAAGTATACTTGCATAGATCTTGCCAGGAACACTCAGTAGGGAAATACCTCTGTAATTCTCACATTCAGTTTTATTTCCATTTTTATATATGGGTACTATGAGAGCTCTACTCCAATCATCGGGAATTCGTCCCTCTGTCCAGGCTTTCTGAACTATGCAGTGCAGCCACTGTAAGACTCTTATACCACCATACTTCAGCATTTCTGGTCGAATATCATCTACTCCTGCTGCCTTTCCACATTTCAAGCCTTTGATGGCTTTTTCTACTTCAAGTATGGATATGTATTCCTGACTGCATGCCTGGTCAGTGTTTTTTATCACTGTGCTGTCATCACTGCTTGTTTCATTTAGCAGTTTTTCAAAGTAATTACTCCATACTTCAAGGATATCTTTTTCTCCGGTTTTCATTTCACCTTTATCATCTCTAATTCCTTTTACAGCACTCTTTCCTCCATTCCTAAGCTTCTTCAACAACCTCCAGAATATTTTGCCACCTTCTTGATATTTATTTTCTATATTCTTGCCAAAGTCCTCCCATGACTTTTGTTTAGCTAGTTTTACACACTGTTTAGCTTTCTTACATTTGTCTCTGTATTCTGTAAGAGTAAAAGCTGACTTATTTGCCAGGAACTTTTGATATGCTTTCTTCTTTTCCTTCACTGCCTCTTTAACTTCCTGTGTCCACCAGGGAGTTCTGATTTTTTTATCTTTGCACACAACCTCACCACATGCCTTTCTGGCAGAATCAATCAATGTTTCCTTCAGAGTTTGCCACTGAATCTCCAAGGTTTGATTCCTGTTCTCAAACTCTTTCATTTTCTTTTCAATAATATTTCTGTATTTTAGTCTACAGTTTACATCTGAGAGCTGCTCAACTTTTATTCGCTTTAAAACTTTCTTACATGTTATTCTTTTCAATATGAAATTCAATTTTATCCTGCTCAAGACTAAATAGTGATCACTTCCAATTTCAAATCCTCTGTACACTCTGGTGTCCTGCACCAGGGAGAAAACATCACTATCAACAATAACATAGTCAATGAGACTTTTCTTATTCCTAGCCTCTTCTCTCCATGTGAATTTGTGCACATTTTTATGTTGGAACATGGTGTTAGTAATAACCAGTCCATGTCCTGAGGAGAAATCCAACAGATATTTGCCATTATTATTAGCTTTGCTCTTTTCTCCAAATTTTCCCAAAATATTTTTGTATGTCTCACAATCATTTCCTACTCTACTATTTAGATCCCCAACAAGGACCAACTTTTCGTTTTTCATTGTGTCAGTTGCTTTTTCTAAAGCCTCAAAAAATTCCTCCACTTCTACCTTAGTAGAACCTTCTGTGGGACCATAGGCACAAATAAGTCTCATTGTCCAGTTCCCCATTCTCATATTTGCCCAGATTACTCTACTTGAGACTGACTGCCATTCAAGAAGATTAGCCTCGTATTTTGTGTTGAATACTATGGCTACTCCTTCTTTTCCTTGATTGTTATTGCCTGAATATAACATTTTGTATTTATTGCTCAGAAAGATCTCACCAGTTTTGGTCTTTTTTGTTTCAGTCACCCCTATTATGTCGATCTGGTACTTATCTAATTCCTCAGCTAGCTCCATTTCTTTGCCATTCAGGCTTCTTACATTGATAGTACCGATCTTTAACTCTGGTGATGTTGAGTTGGGGTTTGTTTTCAGATTTGTTCCAGTAGCTGACTTTTCGCTGTTCGCCCTGGTTCCCTGGCGAAAACAACAGGGGCCTTGTTTAACCGGGCGACGCCCCAGCCGGCATGAAATTTTGTCATGTTGTACCATCATTTTTTATTTTGGTTTAACCAATAAGAATACAATTTGGTCGGCTAAATCCCAAATTGCCAGCCCATCCTCGTTCGTTCAGTATCAAAGTAGATACCCAACAGGGTGCACCACGAGAAGGTGAGGATTGGACATTAGGTCAGAAGCCCTGGTCGGTTCTCCGCATTCCTTTAAAGGCTATGTGGAGGTCTCCTCTCAGTTATACAGCTTTGACCCTTAAGCACCCCTTCTTTTTTTTTTAAGGGATATGAATTAAAATGGTTACCTCTCAGACTGGCCACTAAATAGTATATCGGACTGAACCTAATAGTAACATTTTAGAAGGGCTCCAGGGTCTGCCAAGTACCTGAAAGGAATCCAAAGTAGTATGTGAAGTTGGAAGTTTTTCCCCACTTGGTTAGACTATAATAAATTTAGTTTAACCCTTTATCCAAGTGTAAGCAAACAAAGTTTGCACCTGAAGTATCATCAGGACTGAGGCAACTCTTGGTAAAGGTGGACCAAGCTCTCATCACTCCTTGTCTTAGTATCTCCCATAATGCAAATCACCTCTTTGTGGACATGTATAATGCTATGCATTCAGGGAAGGGCCACTACCCAGACCGGTTTCGATCTTTATTGAATGTTCAAGTACAGGTCAAACTCCAAAAATTCAGCGTTGCTCCTCTCAGTAACAGGCTCACTCTACCACTGAGAAGAACTCTCTTAGAACTGGTTGGCTCTACACTGTGGCAGGCTCACCCCCACCACCGAGCACAGCCGCTCATATCTCATCCGAGGGGTAACAGCAACCGCCGTGCCTCAGTTAACTTCACAGGCTACAGCATTGTCATTCATCACCCAAGCTTCCAACCAGTTTCGACCTTTGTTCAGGTCTCATCGGTGGGACCCAGAAGTGGTGATACTAAGGCAGAAGCAATGGAGAAGTCATATTTACCTATACGAGTTGCCAAAAGGTGTACCACCTTATTAAATTACTCTGGATTTAAATCCAGAGTAATTTAATAATAAGGTAATGAGAGGTGATGAGAGCTTGGTCCACCTTTACCACGAGTTGCCTCAGTCCTGAAGACACTTCAGGTGCAAACTTTGTTTGCTTACACTTGGATAAAGGATTAAACTAAATTTATTATAGGTATGTGAAGTACACTGCCAAGACCATGATTTTCAGTGAAATTTTCCGTTTGTATGGCTTAGTAAAGAATTCAATAATGTCTATTCTGTGTCTCTTCTAATTACAACTCAAATACCAACCATGAAACATCAAAGAGAAATATGGTTACATTCGGATAAAGGCAAAACTCCCAAAGCCTTTCAGTTTTATTTCACAATTATATGGGCATAAACTGGAGGTGGAAATGAACATCACTGAAGTCTTAGTTCCAACTTCAGTGATGTTCATTTCCACCTCCAGTTTGAAAAACCAAACTTAATTTTCCTAACAGAAAGTAAAATTTCAACTTCAAGCACTGATCATCTCTACAGTTTTATTTATACACTTTGACTCTTTTCGTTATAAAGGTGGCATGTGTACCTAGTTCATTCTGATATCAGGACTCCAAAGTGTTGGTTATGAAGAGCATTTGAGAGAATATGGATTATAGAGGTTGGTAGATAGGTGGAAAAGAGGAGATATGATATAGACCTTCAAGTTAAGGGATTCTATCAGGTTAATACAGAAGGAATTATAAAAAGAGTGAATGTTAAGATAGGAAGAATGAGAGGCCATCCCTGGAAGTTGTATAAAGATGTGGTGAAGAAGGGTGTGAGAAGTAGATTTTTTTATGTAGAGAGTTGTTAGTAAGTAGAATGCATTGCCAGAGTGCATTATGAATGTAAGTAGTGTAAATAACTTCAAAAGCTCATTATGATAGACGTGTTGCTGGTTGAGTGGGCCTCCCATGATGAGTCTGACTTCATGGAGGTTACCAAAATAATAATAATAATATCATGTCAGAGAGTATCCAGCTTAGGAAAATTATACGTAAGAAAATCAACATTTAAATAAAGGAGTTTAAAAAAGTTCAGAATGAACTTTTTTAAACTTTAAAATATCCAAAATTATAGGTTTTCTCTTTCATTCTAGGCATTACTTTACCTCTTAGGAACTATTAATTTATACACTTTGACTCTTTTCAAACTTACAAATAAATTACAAATCTGTCCAGTCCTTGGGTACTATCTTGCATTTTAGGGCCGGCCGTACCACCAAAACCTCCCTAAAAATACTTGACTTAGTACAGAAGAAAGCAATTAAGTTGATTTAAGGATTTGGCTATTAGCAGTTCACTCCACTCTTTCACACACATTGGTTTGCTTGCATTATCTGCAAATATTCTGTGGATGCTTTTCAGAATTGGTAGCTATTATGAAAAGTATACTATTCACACTATTTCTATTGGTTATTCAATTGGTCCATGGACCAGTGGAAGGCAAATATATGGATGCTTGGGCAAGCAATCATGTCTTCTATAAGGTCTGTGCTAGGGCAACTCATAAATGCTGGCTAGTGTATTCTCGTAAGTACCCTGGTCAAATTTCGTACGAAACTTTCATAGTTTCTGCATTTGGCCTTTGAAATAATGCTGGATTTAATATCCACTTGATTTATATAATTTTGCATCGCTGAAATGAAGCCTTTTGGCTCTTTATTTTAGTGAGTATAATCTTTTTGTTATTAGTTTGTTATACTTTCTAAAACAGAGAAGGTAGAAACATTTCTTTCAGTAACAATACTAAGTGTTGCTTCAAGGCATCTCCATCAAGATAAAGATTATTATGGACAGTGGAAAAGCTGTGAACTAAAAAACAAATTAAATTATGAGAAAGCTGATGCAGTTTATGGAACAGAAGCTGATAGAGAAACTTGCTGGATCACCCTTTGTTATCCAGCCAGTTTCTTTTTTTTTTTATCCCTTAAACAATTACATTTTTTTAAAAAAACATATATTCAGTTTTTATTTTAATATATATATATATATATATATATTTTTTTTAAGTGAAAATCGTTTAATTTACAAGCAACTTGATGTATCACTATGACCCATGTTAAAATTTAATATAAAACAAGAGTAAAAGTTATTTTCCTTGATTCAGATTTTAATTTAAAAATATTTCTGCTTAGTCATTATAAAATATTTTTTCACATATACCAAAAAAAAAAAAAAAGTTCAAAAGATATATTTCGGTGATTACACCACATTTTTTATTATTCAGTTATACAAAATACTGAAATAATAGTTCCTGACAAGTTTCGTAAATCGTAGGATTTATATCTTCAGGGGGTAAATAGTATAACTTAAAGTTTAAACAAGCGAATTAATAAATACAAATCATAACCGTCTGGCTATTCATAAATCAAATAACAGAATGCAGATATAAAACGTTATTGACATTGAACAATACTGGACGATGTCGTGTTCTTGTTCTCATTCATACAGTCCGAGCTCAGATTGAGGTAGATTTTTTATTAGAGCTGACCACACTTGATGGAGAATTAAACCTTGATTTTTATTGCATTGGGTTGGATTTTTCAGCATATTAGCAGCTTCTTTAAATTTTCTTATATAACTGTTGTTTTATGTATGACATCGTCGTTTTTTGCCAGAGTACATAGTGTCCAGTGGAAGTGGTATGGAAAGCAAGACCCGTTTTTTTGTTCTCTTTTGTATTGTACGCCTTTTTAGTGTTCAGCCATGCGTATTTCTCCAGATCTTCCTGTCTGTCCTACGTAGCAAATCCTGCAAGAGCAATGGATTTTGTAGACTCCTAGTTTTTTAAGAGGATGATGAGGTGGTTTTGGTAGATGTAGGAATCTTGAGATTTTTTCCATAGGAAGGCTACTTTTATGTTGTGTTTGTTCATTAATTTGGCTAGCTTATCTGTAACATTTTTGATATAAGGAATCGAGATTGTGTTTTTGTAATCCTGTTTTATTGTGTTGTTAGTTTGAGGCATTTTAAGGATTCTCTTGATGGTTTTTGTTTCATACCCATTCTGTTGGAGGATTTGTGTTAAATATTTTAGTTCTTCATTACATCTTTCTTCTGTGCTGGAGATATTGTATGCTCCGTCTTGAAGAGTTTTAATTAAGCTTATTTTTTGTGAAGGATGGTGGTGTGAGGTTGCATTTAGAAATCTTCCAGTGTTTGTCGGCTTCCTATATACTGAGAAGGAGAGTTTACTTTCTTCATTAATTTCTAATAGAATATCCAGAAAAGGAAGTTTTCTATTTTTTTCTTGTTCTAAAGTGAATTTTATGGTGCTGTGCAAATTGTTGAGATAATCTTTGAAATTGATAAGTTTATCTGTTGTTCCATTGAATATGATGAAAATATCGTCCACATAGCATAGCCATATTTTTGGTTTTTGATGGTAATTCTTAAGAGCATTGTTTTCAAATTTTTCAATAAATAGGTTTGCTAATACCGGTGATATTGATGAACCCATGGCCAGTCCTTTTTGTTCCCAGATTCTATCTTGATAGGTGAAAAAAGTATTGTTTATGCAATGTTTAAAGAGATTTAAGATGTCCAGAGGGAGGAGGTCTTCTAGGAGATTCAAAATTTCTTGTCTCTGGTCATTTGTAAACAAGCTAATAATGTCTAGACTTGCAAAGGTTGGACCAATATGTTTATCTTTCACTTTTTCTATGAAATGTTTACTATTTTTTATGAAGGAAGATGTTTTTCCTATATGTTGTGAAATCATGTTGGCGAGGTATTTTGCCAAGTTGGAAGTCGTTGAATCTCCTCCATTTACTATTGGCCTTAAAGGTATATCTGTCTTATGGATCTTTGGAACACCATATATTCTTGGTATCAAAGGACGTTTTGATTGTAAGAATTTTTTAAGTTCTTCAAAACCACCTCATCATCCTCTTAAAAAACCAGGAGTCTACAAAATCAATTGCTCTTGCGAGATTTGCTGCGTAGGACAGACAGGAAGATCTGGAGAAATACGCATGGCTGAACACTAAAAAGACGTACAATACAAAAGAGAACAAAAAACGGGTCTTGCTTCCATTGGACACGATGTACTCTGGCAAAAAATGACGATGTCATACATAGAAAACAACAGTTATATAAGAAAATTTAAAGAAGCTGCTGATATGCTGAAAAATCCAACCCAATGCAATAAAAATCAAGGTTTAATTCTCCAAGTGTGGTCAGCTCTAATAAAAAATCGACCTCAATCTGAGCTCAGACTGTATGAACGAGAACAAGAACATGTGACATCGTCCAGTATTGTTCAACGTCAATAACGTTTTATATCTGCATTCTGTTATTTGATTTATGAATAGCCAGACGGTTATGATTTGTATTTATTAATTCTCTTGTTTAAACTTTAAGTTATACTATTTATCCCCTGAAGATGTAAATTCTATGATTTACGAAACTTGTCCGGAACTATTATTTCAGTATTTTGTATAACTGAATAATAAAAAATTTGGTGTAATCACCGAAATATATCTTTTGAACCAATTAGCCACAGAAGTCTACACCTGCAAAAAAAAAGTTATAATTTACAAATGATGCTTCATTTTCATTTCTAGCAGATTTTTAGTTTAGCTGGCTTTCCAAGTGAGCATTTGTCAGTGCATCTGCATTTTGATTTAAGTCATTGTGTGAAAATATTATTTGCAATAGTAGATCATATAATGTACAAATGATGAGCATATCTGAAAGCATTTTTTCAAGTATTTTACATAATCTATTGTTGCAAATAAATAATTATATATATACTTTTTTTTTCTTCAGCTGCATAATTCCAAAACCATTTCTTTTAAGGAATCCATAAAAATTATTCAACTGAATGGAAATGTTCATAGTCTGTTCTAATTTCAACAGCTTTTGCTATCAGCCTACCAGCAGAGTGATTCTTACTGGATATTTCTAAACTTGAAACTGCAGAAATTGTATCAATGTGTATAATTTAACTTTGAATCAAATGTTATTTAACCTTGAATCAAATGCCAAATATTGGATCAATACATGGAGAGTAGGGGAAAAACAAGAGGTCACATTTGGAAGTTGTCTAAGAGTGTGATTAATAAGGGTCTGCAGACCAGGTTCTTTGCTTGGAGAGTGGTAAATGAGCAGAATGAATTGCCAAAAGTTGTTGAGTGCCCCAACAGTGAATAGGTTTAAGGAAATGTATGATAGGTATTGTGTTAATGGATAGAGTGGGTCTCCTTCAGTGAATCTTTTGACTCCATGGAGTATCCATATAAATAATAATTTGCATTAGACTTAGTTGTCTATTTTTTGTCACCCTGGTTTGCTGAATTGTAAGCATATCAGTTCTCTATCTGACAAGCTGTCAGTTCAAATCTTGCCATGGATGTTCATGATTATCTTCAGGTGGGAGATGAATTTCATTGCCTAGTGTGAGATTACTGCACTGCTTATTGGAGTTCTGTGAAGTAGCTTGAGTCATATTTGGTCTCTAGAGCAGGGTTTCCATACTACATAGAAAAAAATCCTTATTCCAACCATTGTGAAAATGTATCATAGGTTTATAAAAATGTTTCATAGATGGGAACCACATAAAAGTAAGGCAAACTGACATTTGTGCAGACAGAATCTTTCTTGCATTATTATTATATCACAGTTGTATGGAATTGCCTCAGTATCTGCAGTGAATATCAAACCAACTATTATCAGTCACAGATTTCTCTTACTGTAAGAATGGATTGTTCAAGTTTAAAATTTGATCTGGTGTAACTTCAGTTTTAAGTTGAATATTATTGATCTCTCACTTATGTGAATCCATCCACAAAAGATTGTAAACATATTTTTATATTAAGTGCTTTGGGAGAACAAAGAGTTGAATAATTTAGAGAGTGAGAGACAAAACATGAAACGTTTTCAAGCCATTTTGTCTCCAGTAACAGACTGATTATCTCACATTAGACAATGGAATTCACATACATGGTATTTTGGAGAATGGAAGTGTTATCCAATTGTTAAACCTGGCAGATATGAGAGAAGGGCTCAACAGCATTATAGCTTTCCAAAGGCATTAAATCCAATTGGATTAAAAGAAATACTAAAGCATTTTGAAAATAAAACCAATTATTTAAACCCTATTTTCATGTCCTCTCAAAAGTGTTCTTTTATAGGATGATCTTAGAGCACATCATGCAAACAATTGACTACTCTTGGCATTATTCCCAGAGAGTAATTTCACTTTTAATATTTGAATCTAAATCATTTTATGAATATATATTAAAGCTTCCTAATGCTGAAGCCTGAGATACTCCACTTTTAATCAGTTGTCATGCTGGCTCTTTAGAGCCTTTAAAGGGCTTTGAAAACTATTATTATGAACAAATGTCTATGAACAAATTTCTTACTCATCTCACTACAGGTAATCATCTTTGCCTATTTAATCAGATTTTTGCATAGATCTCTATGAGAAATTTTGCTGAAATCAAAATGTAACCATTACCCAGAATTATTTCATTTGAGGACCCTTCGTAAAAAAAAAAAAAAAAAAATTGTCATAATTGTTATCCCTTAATGAAAGCTTGCTGCACCTTGATACCCTGGCTAAACATATCTGAATGCAGTAGTTAATTTTTTTTTGTCTTTTACCATGTCTATAACACTAACATGACTGTCAGTAATATTCCCCTGTATGAAATGGAACTATTCCCAGTCTCAGTGAATCAACAAAGGCGACTAAAATTATACTGATTAACCTTTACATGTGTGTTCATAACTGAAAGAGATACATTATCTGTACCTCCAAACTTTGAATTACTAATTGATTTAAGATATCAAAACTTTCTTTCTCCTGCATTTGGTCATTGGCAAATTCAGCAACTCAAGTAGTATTTCCTGTTTAAATTCACAAGCATTCACTTATGTGTTCTTAAAATACTTAAAATTTCATCACACCCAGAGCTGCATTATTGAAAATTATTCCAAGAAGATTGTTTAATTCATGTTTCTATTTCTTACTTAACCACAATATTAAATGACGGTACAACATGACAGAATTTCATGTCTACTGGGGTGTCACCCAGTTAAACAAGGCCCCCCCTCCCCCGTTGTTTTTGCCAGGGAACCAGGGCAAACAGTGAAAAAAATCAGCTACTGGAACAAATCTTAAAACACACCCCAACTCAACATCAGAGTTCAAGAACGGTACTATCAATATAAGAAGCCTGAATGGCAAAGAAATGGAGCTAGCTGAGGAATAAGTTAAGTACCAGATCCACATTATAGGGGTGACTGAAACATAAAAAAAAAAAAAAGGCAAAACTGGTGAGAGATTTAATGTTATATTCAGGCAATGAAAATCAAAGAAAAAAAGGAGTAGCTATGGTATTTGACACTAAATATGAGGCTAAGCTTCTTGAATGGTAGGCAGTCTCAAGTAGAGTAATGTGGGTAAATATCAGAATGGGGAAACTGGACAATGAGACTTATTTGTGCCTGTGGTCCCACAGAAGGTTTTACTAAGGTAGAAGTGGAGGAATTTTTTTAAGGCTTTAGAGAAAGCAACTGACACAATGAAAAAGGAAAAGTTGGGAAACTAAATAGCAGAGTAGGAAATGATTGTCAGAGATACAAAAATATTTGGGGAAATTATGTATATTATTTCTGGGAAAACTCCCATGTTACTCCTCTTTATAAAATATTATAATTACAACTATTTTGCCTGCTTCAGTTTAGGAGTGCCCCTGTTTAAATGTCATTGGCTATTTACTCACGGATTCTTAGGGCATTGTAGATGATGTGAATTTACCAAAAAGTATATGTAGCATAAGGAAGAGAAATTTACACATACCTTTTTCTGGGTGTTGCGGCTTTTCTTCTTTCTGCGATGTCCGAAAACTACTGTGTGTGGGGGGGTAGGCAATTTGGGAGAATTAAATTAGAAAAACCCGGGTTTTTTTTCAGTATTTTGGTGGTCATCCGTTCAGATGACGACCAAAAATAGTCGAAACGGACCGCACCCCGTCAACCCCCTTTTCCCCTTCGCCCTCCCTATATAAAAAAATCAACCCTTTCACCTTTTCCCCACCCTATAAAACATAATATAATATATATGATTATATATATATTACTGAAAAAAACCTGGGTTTTTCTAATTTAATTCTCCCAAATTGCCTACCCCCCCCTCCACACACACTCAGTAGTTTTCGGACATCACAGAAAGAAGAAAAGCCGCAACACCCAGAAAAAGGTATGTGTAAATTTCTCTTCCTTATGCTACATATACTTTTCGGTAAATTCACATCTACAATGCCCTAAGAATCCATGAGTAAATAGCCAATGACATTTAAACAGGGGCACTCCTAAACTGAAGCAGGCAAAATAGCCGTAATTATAATAATATTTGGGGAAAATTTGGAGAAAAGAGCAAAGCTAATTATAATGGCAAATACCTGTTGGATTTCTGCTCAGGACATGGAATGGTTATTACTAACACAATTTTCCAACATAAAAATGTGCACAAATTCACATGGAGAGAAGAGGCAAGGAATAAGAAAAGTCTCATTGACTATGTCATTGTTGATGTTTTCTCTGTACACTTTGGTGTCCTGCACCAAAGTGTACAGAGGATTTGAAATTCGAAGTGATCACTATTTAGTCCATCACTGAGCAAGATAAAATTGTAAAGAAGAACATATAAGAAAGTTTTAAAGCGAATAAAAGTTGAGCAGCTCTCAGGTATGAACTGTAGACTGAAATACACAAACATTATTCAAGAAAAAATGAAAGAGTTTGAGAACAGGAACCAAATCTTTGAGATTCAGTGGCAAGCCTTGAAGAAAACACTGATTAATTCAGCCAGAGAAGCATGTGGTGAGGTTATCTGCAAGGATAGAAAAATCAGCTCCATGGTGGACACAGGAAGTTAAAGAGGCAGTGAAGGAAAAGAAGAAAGCATATCAAAAGTTCCTGGCAAATAAGTCAGTTTGTGCTCTTAGAGAATACAGAGACAAATGTAAGAAATCTAAACACTGTGTTAAAACTATATAAACAAAAGTAATGGGAAGACTTTGGTAAGAACATAGAAAATAAATATCAAGAAGGTGTCAAGATATTCTGGAAGTTGTTGAAGAAGCTGAAATGGAGGAAAGAGTGCTGTAAAAGGAATTAGAGATGATAAAGGTGACATGAAAACAGGAGAAAAAGATATCCTTGATGTATGGAATAATTACTTTGAAAAATTGCTAAATGAAACAAGCAGTGATAGCACTGGTAAAAAAAAACGCTGAACAGGCATGCAGTCAGGAATACATATCCATACTTGAAGTAGAAAAAGCCATCAAAAACTTGAAATGTGGAAAGGCAGCAGGAGTAGATGATATTTGACCAGAAATGCCCAAGTATGGAGGTATAAAAGTCTTACAGTGACTGAACTGCATAGTTCAGAAGGCCTGGACAGAAAGACGAATTTCAGATGACTGGAGTAGAGCTCTTATAGTACCCATATATAAAAAGGGAAATAAATGTGAGAATTACAGAGGTATTTCTCTACTGAGTGTTCTTGGTAAGATTTATGCAAGTATACTTGAGAAGGATTGTGGAAGAAAAGCTTGAAGAACAAGCTGGATTCAGGCCAAATAGAGGCTGTCAGGATGAGATCTTCACTTTACGACAAATAGTTGAAAAATCATGGGAATATAACAAAGATCTGTATTTAAGTTTTGTAGATCTCACAAAGCACTTGCAACTGACTCTGGCAACTCATTCACCACTTCCCAAGCAAAACATGTAGTCCTCATGCTCTTACTAACTAGACTCTTACTTAATTCTTAATTTCTGGGGATGATCTTGTTCTCTGCACTAGTCATGCACTGAAAAATATCACTTCTATAAAATTCTTAAGTAACATACAGACCAAAGAGCCAAAACATTTTGAGCAAGCGTGTCTTCATGCAAATCGCAACTGCAGAAAAATGATGCTGCATGTACAGGTCATGAAATGGTATAAATAACACCTGATACCACACTCTGTTAATGTTATTCTTGTTCTTCAGATTGGAAAGGCAGTGGACTTAAGCAAGTTTGACAAAGGCCAAATGGTGATGGCCAGACAACTTGGTCAGAGCATTTCAGAGATGGCAAGGCTTGTGGGGTGCTCACAATCAGCTGTGGTGAGTGTCTTCAAAAAGTGGTCTGAGAAGGGAAAAACCATGAACCACTGGTAAGGTGTGGGCCAACCACAGCTCATCAATGCTCAAGGTGAACAAAGGCTATCCTGAATGGTGTGAGCCAACAGAAGAGATACTGTGATGCAACTCGCCAGTAATTTTAATGCTGGTGACAGGTGTAATGTCACAACACAGTACATCGAACCCTGCTGAAAATGGGGCTGCAAGTACCCATGCTAACTTTGATTCACTGTCAAAAGTGCTCAAATGTGTTTGCAAGCATCAAAACTGGACTTTGAGTGAGTAGAAAGTCACCTGGTTCGATGAATCTTGTTTCCTGTTGCACCATGTGGATGGCCAGATACATGTGTTATTTACCTAGGGAAAGTGTTGACATCAGGATGCACCATATGATGAAAACAAGCCAGAGGAGCTTTGTGCAATTCTGCTGGGAAACCCTGAGTCCAGTCATTCATGCACCAGAAACTGTGGCATCTACCACCTTACCTAAACCAAAAAAATGCAGACCAGGTACATCCATTCATGGCAACAGTATTCCCCTCTGGTTGTGTCTTCTTTCAGCAGGATAATGTGCCGTGCCACACTGCCCTGGTTGTGCAGGACGGGTTTGCGGAATATGAAGACTTGCCTTGGCCTCCAAATTCCCCAGACATCAATCCAATAAAGCATTTGTGGTTTGTGTTGGAACAGCACATCTGCTCTGCACAGCTCAACCACATAACTTACAAGAGTTAAAGGATTTGCTGGTTATGTGTTGGTACCACAAGAAACATTTAGAAATCTTGCTGAATAAGAGCTGTTTTGGTGGTACATGGAGGACCAAAATCATGTCACTATCATATTCCATCTCCCTTTTCTGTCTTTCAACCAATTTCTGTAACCCACAAGTCTGTCATCATCAGAACTTCCCATAAACCTGCCACTAACTTGCCTCACTCACTTCTGGATTCTTCTCATCTCTTCCACATTCCCAGATGACCAGATCTATGTAGTCAAGATGGGATCTATCAAGGCCTTATAATCTTCTTATCTCTACTTGTCTGTGTATTGTTCTTCAGTTACCAGATAATTCCATTAGCTATATTTTAGCAACTTTTGCAATAAGACCTCTGAATTTTAACTTACAGTCCACTAATTCCCAGCCTCATTCATTTCTTGCAAATTCCATGAATGTTTAGTACAAACATTCTAATCTTTAATTCTAAAATGAACAACCTGACACTTTGCCATGTGAAACTGACAGCCATTCTTTTTCATCCATTACTGTCAGTCTTTATAACTCATCCTGCAAGATTGCTACATCATTAGCAAACAACTGAATATTTCCTCTCAGATCACTTACTGTATGATTAATGTACAAGCTAAATAGCAGTGACCTGAGTCCAGAGCCCTCTAACAGAAGCCTTCTCTTAGACTCTACTCCTAAACTTCTCTTTGATATCTATCAGCCACTCTCCTATCCACATCTTATGCAAACCAATTTGCTCCAATTTGTAAGTTATATATGTATGGAATCCTGTTGAATGCTCTTGCATTGTCCAGTTTTCATCTTGTAATCATTCTGCCTATTCAAATCAGCTGTTGTTTATTATAAAAAAGGGAATATATTACTGAGGCATGATCCACCTTTTCACAAAACTGTTCTGTTCCCATACAGTATCCTGACCATCCCTGAATTTTGCCTTCAAGTAACTTCTACCACCACTCTTGAGATGTCCTGTCTTGGAACCTCCTTTATACAGTATAATTTTTTTTTTTCTCCTTTCCACTCTTGTACTCTAATAGAGCTGAAAAACCATTCCATCAAAGGCACTACATTTCCCTAGCATATTCTTGTAACAATGCAAAATACACATTAATAGACCAAAAAAGGAATGAAGATAAAAACTAAACATTTATAAACAAAAATGGATAGAACATGTAAACCGAATGGCCAACATCCGATATCCCAAACAAATGCTAAAATATAAACCAATTGGAAAGAGAAGGCCAGATAGACCTCACAAAAGGATATTGGATGGAACAGAGTAATATGGTTTATACCCGTAATTAGTGTTATGATGATGATATATATATATATCTCATCTCATCTTCCTTTTACCTTGCAGTGTCAAGGGTTTTTTTAATAATTATCAGACCACAAACCGTTCATGGGATAAGGTGGTCAGTCCTATGTCCCAGTGTATCCTATGTCCATAGTGTTGAGTTCTCAAGGCCAGTTTGCCTGCTTTGTGGGATGAAAAATCCCAGGATAAACCGGGAAAAAACCCTACTGTCCATGCTCAAGACCGGCTAACTTGGCTATGGCTGAGGAAGATCCTTCAGCTCCTCACATCACCGATGGGAATCGAACCCAGGACATTGGTTGCGAAGCACACGGCCACTAGGCTAACCGTGCGGACACACACACACACATATATATATATATATATCAAAAAGTATATAAGCCATAGTGACGTGATTTGATGACATGAAGAAAAATCTGTAGATGTGTTCTTTTAACAGCTGAAGGTCATAGTTGTTTCAAAGAATGCAAGTAGAGAATGTGAGGATGGTTCAGTAAATTTAAGGAATTAAATAAAGAAAACTTACTGAGCTGATATCCCATCTAACCAAACAGCTGTTCACATCAGGTTCTGTAATATTCTATATCTCTGCTTCATCTACCTCTGTTTTAACATCAGCTTTTACCATATCTCTTAGTGGCAATATTTCCATGTGGATGATTCACCTTTGCAAAGTGATCACCCACTAATTCAACTATCTTGTCTGCTTTAGTCACCTCCTACTATCAGGATTATTCTATAAGTCATTCTTCCTTTTACATGCAACACACAGTAACAACTGTTATAGCTCACTCAGATGTTTCCTTCCTTACCATACTGGTGATCCTTCTAGCCTATGCTTTATATCAGGGGTTCCCAACCTAGGGTACCCATACCCCCTGGGGGTATGGGAAGCTTGTCCAGGAGGTACGGTGAATACCAGGTAAATAAGTATATTATGCTATTAATATATTCCAAAAATAGTTATGTTATCAACATTTCCGGGCTATTCCATGTTGGTACTGTCTGTCAGCCACACCAGCAACATTCCAGGTCTCTTTTCGGACAAGGACACATGCTCACAGTACACACGTTTTAGTGATAAACATAGGTTAGCTAAATTATTTTTGCCAACTTCACTTTTGCTGACTAAATTTTAATCTAATCGTAAGTAGCTTAAAGTTTATTTTTAGCCTATTCTAAAAATGAAAGGATAGATCAAGCTTTAAATAGATTAAAATATTATTTTTTAGCTTATTTTTAAAATGAAAGGTTAGATCAGGATTTATATACAAAAAAATATTCTTTTTGCAGACTCAAGGAATGACCATGCCAAAGAAACATTGTTACCAAGATTCATATGTGCAATATGGTTTTACTTTTGTGCTTGACAAAGAAGGTGTGCAAAAGTCGCAGTGCTTCATTTGCTCCAAAATATTTAGCAATGGCAGTATGAAGCCATCAAAATTGAGAGACCATCTTCAGAATGTTCATCAGTAACATTCTAACAAGTCAGTCTTCATTTAGAATAAAATGAGCACGATTTGGTAAGAATATCACACTTCATGACCATGGATTTATTACCCGAAGAAGCCAGCACTGGAGGCCAGTTATCGTGTCACCAAAGAAAAGAAACCACATACAATTGCTGAGACATTAGTGAAGCCATGTGCTATGGACATGGTTGAGTTGATGTGTGGTAAAGAAGCAAAAGAGAAAATTGCACAAGTACCATTATCAAATAATACAATTTGTGATCGGATTCGAGAAATGTCAGAAGACATAAATATACAGGTAGTGGAGGAAAATCAAGAAAAGTCTGGCAAGAATTAGTTTACAGTTGGATAAATCAACTGATATCTCTAACTGTGCACAGCTTCTTGCTTTTACTAGATATATACATCAGAATGAAATAAAAGAGGAATTTCTTTTTTGTAAACCCTTGAAAGAAACAACGATGGCAGTGGACGTTATGAATTTGGTGAATGATTTTTTTGATTCAAATGGCCTTTCATGGGAATTAGTAGAATCTATTTGTACTGATGGTTCATCCACTATGTTGGGGGAAAAAATCAGGTTTCGCCGCTTTAGTTAAAGAAATCAACCCAAATATTTTTACATTTTTAAATTTGTAGCATCTAAAACACTTCCACATAATTTGAAAGTCGTTTTGGATGTTGTTGTTGTTCAAGTTGTGAATTTCATCAAAGCAAAAGCATTGAATCACCGTGTATTTAAATCTTTGTGTGAAGAGGTTGGAGCAGATCATATCGTACTGCTGCTTCATACAGAAGTACGATGGTTATCCAGAGGAAATGTTTTAGGAAGGGTTTTTGAACTTAGAAATTTAATTGAAATTTTTTTAGTCAAAAAAGAATCTGCTTTTGCTTCATATTTCAAAGATCCAAACTTTGAGATTTCTCTGGCTTATCTTTCTGATGTATTTGGAATTCTTAATTCTGTGACTATTTCACTGCAAGGTAAAGATGTCATTTTTGCGGAGGCTGAAGAAAAGATACAATCGTTTCAAGAAAAATTGACTCTCTGGGGAAGAAGGGTGGAGTTAGGTAACTTTGCCAATTTCAGATCTCTTGATGAAATCACTTCAGATCCGGCATATGAACTAAAACAGGAAGTTCGTGATAGCATTATATTGCATTTAAAAACTTTGAAAGAGGCACTTGCAAGAATAATTCCTCCTGACCAAATGAATGAATGAAGTCTGGATATGTAACCCTTTTCATAATGATTTAGAAAAAATCAGTGACAACGACCCAGTGAAAGACTAGCTAATTGATCTCTGCAATAACAAGAAACTTCAAATTGAATTCCAATCAATGAAGTTACGAAATTTTTGGTGTACACTTGGAGAAGCATATCCCGTTATCACCAAACATGCTTACATGGCTATAATTCCATTTATAACAACTTATCTATGTGAATCAGGATTCTCAGTTCTGTTTTCAATCAAGTCCAAAACAAGAAACAAACTGGAACATGATATGCAGGTGTCTATTTCAAAAACTGTACCAAGAATAAAACTGTTGGTGGATAAGAAACAGAATCAAGGGTCTCACTAGTCGATTTTACTGCAGTTTAATAAAGATTTTACAATTTTATGATAATGTAATTGATTTATTTACCGAATCAAGCTTTTATGAAAACTTAATTACTGTTTATTTCTTATATTCTTTGAATCTGTATGGTAAACTTAAGAATTTATTTATTATAATGAATGGGGGTTACCAGATAATTTACCTAAAAGTCAAGGGGATACAGGGACCAAAAAGGTGTTGAGAACCCCTGCTTTATATGATTCATTAGCTTGCTGATCACCTCTAAATTCCATGAAGAAGATTTTTATTTTGATTTTTTTTGAACCTCACTTTCTATGTAATATCAGTATCATAATTAATTCCTTAAACTTACTGAACCATCCTCACATTCTCTACTTGCATTCTTTTAAACAGCTTGCCTGATAAGGTTCATGTTTAACAACTACAATCTTCAGCTGTTCAAAGAACAATTTACAGACTGTGGCTTAAATGCTTTTTGATATATATGTATGTGTGTGTGATTCAGCACTCAACGTATTCTCGCTTTCATACCTTATTTTCTACTTTATTTTTCTTCTTGCATCTCCGTTCTTCTCTTTATCCACTGCTGGATACAGGCATGCTCCAATAATTTCCGATTGTTTTTTTGTGTTTAGTTAATGTACTCCATCTTGTGCACAACCTTTCCTTTTCATGGTATTTACTCAGCACTTAACTGTATCCATCTTTCATCTGTTAATCTACTAATATGACCTACATCTCCATTTACATGCTTTACAAATACAATATGATAACTGACACTGGGTTTAATAGGTTGTGAAAATATAGATAATTAAACTGAATAGTTTTGCAACATATGCTAGTGGCTTCTTCTGGGTTAGGAAGAACAAAAAATTACAATAAGCAGTAAACATGAACCATTACATAACTAAAACTCAACATGTAGGAACCGTTATTGTAAAAAACATGGAAGCTGGGATAGGTCAGTCATTGTTCAGTAGGTGTACATGATAGTTGACAGAAAAGTTAAATCTGACCTGTGGAAAGATCTAATAAGCGACTTCCAAATATCACATAAAATCATTCCTTGATTTCTATTGAGTGTGCCTTGTGAGTGGATAATCATTGTGGCCTCTTTGATATTGCAGGCACTAAAGTTGTCTTCTATGTAAGGCATGAAGCTCTTGTCTCATTCAATATTGTGGTGAGTGTGAGAGAAGTGGAAAGATAGGCCTAAGCTGTCTTCTCTGTTGTTATTAACAGCGCTTCCCTTAACGCATAGCATTATACATGGCTGCAAGATGTGCTTTGCATTATGGGAGATATTAAGACAAGTGATGAGAGCTTAATCCACCTTTACCACAAGTTGCCTCAGTCCTGAAGATACTTCAGGTGCAAACTTTGTTTGCTTACACTTGGATAAAGGATTAAACTAAATTTATTATAGTCTAACCAAGTGAAAGAAAACAAACTTCCAAAATCTCCAATATGCTCTTTTTGTCTAATTTTCAAATTTCTAGATGTTTGGCTCCATGGCCATTCGCAGCCTCTCTTCCTAATTTTTTGTTGATTGTTGCCTATCTCACTTCCATAAGTAATGACTGGAACAGTACACATTTTAGTTTCTTTTCAAACTTACAAGTATATCTCCTAACAAATAATCTTTATATTGCCAAAATGCCTTATTTTCTTATGCAATTCTATTTCTTTATCAACTTTTTTTTTTTTTTCCATAATTGTCTGAGAATTACCTTACCTCCTAATTTCAGTTCAATTTGATCTGAATTTTCATAAATTTGCTTTACTTTTCCTGCAACATTAACCATTTTGTTTGGTTGGCCAGTGAATAATGTTAATCTGTTTGTCCAAACTGAATCCCAGTGTTGGGTGTGAACTTCTTTCAATGGTAAACTATTTTCATTTGCCTATGAAACCATCATAGGCAAATGAAAAAAAAAAAGTCCATGTTTGATCAGTAGAGTAGGATTCCTGCCCACTAGATGCACAACACATAAAATTGCAAAATTCCTCCAACACCTAACTTAAATGTCAAACCTGCAAAATAAAATAGTGGTAAATTAAATAAAACTGAAATTACAAATTTCTATTTAATCAAGGAAATTCATTTTATTCTGTAATTAAATTGGCAGTGGATTTAATCTTCCTCACTTTGTAATTGGATTTCCAGTTTTCTCTCAGATCGTTCACTATCTTTAATGGTGGTGGAAGGTGTTCTCTCTCTTCAGATTTTCCTATTCGTGCAAGTCTCTCAGGGCTCTGTTCTTTCCTCAACCATCTTCCTCATATACATAACCTCAAACCATGTTCAGTTTTGATTATGCACTCTCCACTAATTCCAGTCACATGACAAACCTTAGTGTTCAAGCATCTCAGGCTTCACTGATCTCTGCATCACCCTGCAATCAGCTTAGTCACTTTTCAATGTTTCCAAAACAGTTTTGTCTTTTTTCTTTAAAAAAGAAGTTAGTTCTCTCTCTTCCTCTGACAGTTCAATTTAAGTCAAGATTAGATCTCTCTCTTTCTCCATTTAATCTTTCCTGGCATAATTACATCTCTCCTTTTTCACTCAAGATGTCACTTTTCATCTGTCCAGTTATTTTGTACAAATCCCAAATCTGCCCAGCCTTAGAATACTGCTCTCATATTTGAGGTGATGTAGTCTTGCTGTTCAAGAACAGCAGTTCAGTTGATTCACAAATCCTCTCTCCAAATGGTTTCAGCCAGTCTCAGAGTCAGTCCGTTTCTACGTTGTCTCTCTTTTACACATATTGGTAGCAAAAATGGGGGCATCCATTACGCTGCTGCACAATATCATTTTATAGTTGAACTGTTGACTCACCAAATAGCCTACTTCCCATCATTTCAGTCCATCTACCTCAGTTATGTGGAACAGCCTCCTCTATGAAGAATTCCCTCAAGACGGTGACTTCCAACTCTTTAAGAGGAATATACCAATTACTTTTCTCTTGGCCCCATACACACAGCATTTATGTGCTAAAGGCCTTGTAGCCTCTCATATATGTAAGGTTGAAAGTTCAAGAATAAATCATATTGGTGACTGCAGTCAGCATATACATTGACTCTTATTCGGCAATTATGTGATAACATAACTGTTGGATATCGATTTCTTTATAAGCTCGAAGTTGGCTTCATAAAATGTATTACTTTGGAAGTTTGTAAACTATAATAACATTAATGGTATCAAATATATTATAAATTTTTTACATAAAAAATATGGATTGTTTTGAAGAAGTGACTCAGTATTAAATGAAGAACAATATGGTACAGCCAAAGCTTTATATGTAAAATATATTTTATTACAATACCATACACAGTATTTCAGATGAAAGAATAACTGCATTAAAAAATGATAGCAGTAGTTTACAAAACATGTTAGCTCTCAAACAAATCAAACTGAAGACAGAACTATTCCAAAACTTTACAGTAAGCATCAACAAATATGAAAGTGTACAATTTGCCTGGAAATCAACTTATAATTTATTTTCTTTTAGGAAAAAAAAGATAACATTTTAATTGGAAATGGAATATTATACTATTCCATAATTTAATAGTGCTCACAATCAGTATATAAAATTAGTACAAAATATTGAATGATGCAAATTATATACTTATTTTTTTTTACAATGTGTCCTATCTTTTAAGTTGTTACTTGTAAATATGTACTGTATATAACTTTACTTTCTTCAAATATAAAATCAAAACTCTTGTTATCATGAATAAAAGGCATCTTTATTGCACATTCTACTAGTTAGCATTAATTCACACAGCTTATATTTGACTATCTCTTAATTTGCACTTTAAAAGTTCACACCAGTTCAACTGTATGCAACACACCTGGGTTAATACTAATAATGGATCTACATATCAAATGAGATCCAGTTAGAAAGACTGTACATAAGTTACCGGTAACTCATAATTACTATTTTTCTATATCACTCTTTGCTAACGATACTATGTAATCACCAGGAGATATATATATATAGTTTTAATTAAAAAAATATTCACAGGATAGAGTAATAACAAAAAATTTCAACAAGTTTCTTCTATATGAAAATGACCATAAGTGGAACAAAATATTATGCTATAAAATATTTCAAATCATCTCCAGAAACTCATTCATTATTTCCTTATGCTTAAACTGAACTTAGCAAAAGTTTGATATCTCAATACTTATAAACTACGTGAGTTTTGATATGAATTAGTGCAAGTATTTTAGATTTATACTGAAATCCAAATAATAACCAATAAAACACTCCAGTTCTTAAGGTAAATAAACCCCTCCTTCCCTGGAAAAAATAAAATAGATAATAAAAATGAAACACTAACAAAAAGTAGAAATACCAAAGCAATTTGAGGATAAAATGGAGCAAGCTCCATATACTATAATTTAGAAACTTATTTCTTAGAGCATATTTAGTTTTTTGCTTCATCTGGTTGAAGAAAAAAAAATTATTCATTAAGTTTGAAAATGATTGAAGACAACCATAATTTTACAATAACATTCTTGAAGATGTAATTATCACAGCAATGGGGCCTGGAGACATGTTTCAATTCATTTTACAAAAGTTTCCTTATGCAAATATTTCTAATTTAAACTAAAACTGACATAACATATAAATTTCTACATGAATCCTGAGATTCAATTCATTAAATATTAAACCAGAGTGGAATAATTATTTTATGTCCTTACAAAACACTGTGCCTAATTCTACTCCTACAAAATAGTCCTCTTAGTCCAAAACTGAAATGTTTCAACAATTTGGATTAAGGATATCCTAAATGTTATTGAAATTCATCCAACCAGAGCACGGTTATCTCGTTTTATTTTTATATCTAAGGCAAAGTGGATCAATATGCTTCAGCAAAATACACCTAAAAACAACTGCTGTTCTGCTAAAGAATGCAAAACAAAGTCCATCACCTAAGGGAATGCAATCATTTTATTTAGTAATTCACAGAATATCTGGCCACAGTTTGCACTACAATAAAAAACATATAGTGACTGGTTTCATAATACAAGACAAAGTATAACCAGATACTCTGTTCTTTGCAATAATTTTAAGCAATGACTGGAAGAATAAACAATTTTTCAATTTTTAGTATGCAGCACAAAATGTTTTTTTTTTTAAATACACTATGAACTAATCATTATTATTATTATTCTATGAAGCCCAAGGACTCAGAGCAGGAGGCCATTCTATGTCACACCATCTTCTCTATGCTATTTATACAGCATTTTTGTTTGAAAAAAAAAAAAAAAAAAAAAAAAAAATTAGCTAACGCCTTTTTATTCCTGTACATATACAGGGAGTAGGCGAGGCCGTTTTTAGCCCTATCTAACTTTTGGAGACCGAGTGGGCAATTCAATCTCCGACAGTACCCAATCAGAGATAGCTGGCCCAAGGTTATCACTAATTAAGCGACACGCAGTGAAGAGTGACAGCTCAACAAGTGCCGCCATCTCATGGTCCCTAACACTCATATTTAATGTGGGTTCTACAGTCGATTTTCTTGAGTTTACGGAACGAAAAACCTGAGTTTCCAGGAAAAAAAACCCGCTTGCCCGTGCCAGAGATCAACTAACTTGGGAACCGGTTGAAAAAAGGCTTAGAAAAATTTCTTCTAGTCGCCGACTAGACTCGAAATCAAGTCTTCCTTCGTGTGGCCAAGCGCCGTGGTGTGCAAATGCCACATCCACTGAGCTACACAGGCTCTGTATTTGTTTGTTGCTTGTTAATTATGTGTGCTCTCTAATCAACTTGCAGGGCAAAAAAAATAAAAGTTTCCTGATGGAATAAACTCTGTTATTTCTGTATGGGATCGGCTAACTCAACTTCAATTGAAAAATCCATATAAAGATTTCTCTCATCTTCCTTATGAGGCAGTCAACTGGAAGTTTTTAACCAATTCAAGACCAATCTGGTCCATCTTTGTAAAATCTTAGTTGTAAATAATCTGTTTATGCAATTCTTTCAGTGAGAAAACAAAAGAAATATGAATAACATTTATGTTTCCTGTAAAAAAAAATAAATCTGTATTTCTGGAGCTCTTCATGCATAATTGCAAGTAGCTCAAATATTAACTGAGAGAGAGAGTTTGGTGGGTGAGATCCTACCCTCCAAAGACTAAGCCTAAAATAATACATCAGTATCAGTACAAAGAATGAGGTAAGGATTATACATAATCTGAAAATCCTACTCTAGAGACCAAACATGATACATTTTCAAGACTGGGCTTCCAATACACAGTGGTGGTTTACATCAGGCAACAAAATCATCTTTTTCTATCATGTTGTACCATCATTTAAATGCTCAAGTATGGAGGTATAAAAGTTTTACAGTGGCTACAATGCATAGTTCAGAGGGCCTGGACAGAAGGACGAATTCCAGATGATTGGAGTAGAGATCTCATAGTACCCATATATAAAAAGGGAAATAAAACTGAATGTGAGAATTACAGAGACATTTCGTTACTGAGTGTTCCTGGTAAGTTATATGCAAGTATACTTGAGAAACGGTTGAGAAGGATTGTGGAAGAGAATCTTGGTGAAAAACAAGCTGGATTCAGGCCAAATAGAGGCTGTCAGGAATCAGATTTTCACTTTACGACAGATAGTAGACCAATCATGGGAATATAACAAAGATCTGTATTTAAGTTTTGTAGATCTGGAAAAGGAATATGATAAGGTGCCAAGAAAGAAGCTATTCAAAACACTACAGTTATATGGTGTTAATGGGGCATTATATCAAGCAATACTTAGTCTTTATTTGAGTTGTAAGTCAGCAGTTAGAATTGAAGTACAGGGAGATGGTTTAATGTTAAATCTGGTGTCAGACAAGGATGTACATTATCACCTCTGTTATTCATTATCTATATGGATTATATTATGAAGGAAAGTGGTATTAAACCTGATATCAAAATTGGAGATGTTAATGTCAGTTCCTTGCTTTATGCAGATGATGTTATACTTCTAAATAAATCTGCTACAAGTCTGCAAGATTCCCTGACTAAACTGAATAACTGTTGTGATAGATATGGGATGAAGGTCAGCAATAACAAGACAAAGATAATGAAAATAGGCAGAAGCAATGAAAATATCAGCTGCATTGTGAATGGAGAACCTATCGAAAAAGTAAAACATTTCGGCTACTTAGGCGCGATTTTCAGTGAAGATGGTAAATTAAATATGGAAGTAGACAACAGAATCAACAAAGCTGGTATGGTAGGAAGTCAATTGAATAAATTTATATGGAATAAGAGAGAAATTAGGCAAAACACTAAATTAGCTGTATACAAGACAGTGTTCAAACCAATTTTAACTTATGGATCTGAGAGCTGGGTCAGAAGTAAAACACTTAACCAAAGACTAGAGACCGCAGATATGAGAGTCCTGAGAAAGATTAGGGGCATGAACAGATGGCATCAATGGCAATATCATATTAAAAACGAGGATATTAGGAAAGAACTTAACATTGTTAGCATCCAGGAATGTGTTAGCAGAGCTAATCTCAGGTGGTATGGTCACTTAAACAGAATGGGAGAGGAAAGATTAGCAAAACGAGTGTTCTCTGCCAGGTTGGCAGGAAAAAGACCCAGAGGAAGACCAAGATATAAGTGAATTGATACGGTAAAAGTGCCTTAGAAGATAGAAAAAAAAAGATCTGACAATGTTGTAGCTTCGACAGCTAACAGGTTGATTTGGCGGAAAATTGTAGGCAGAAAGTTAGTAATCATGTAAATTTTTCATGTAGTACTATCATATCCTGTACACCCCTTGAGGGTAAATGTCAGGAATTTGATGATGATGAACAAAATCATCTATCCATTTAAAGACATTTAGAAACAACCATGCCCACAGTGGGGATCTGAAATCACAGTCTGTTGGTCAGAGTGGATATGCTATCCAGAAATCAACCAGGTCAGCATATCAGCATATTTAACCACACTACTCATAATTTAAGTTCACTATTGTTTTATAATTAATTCTACAGTGTTTAATCTGCATACAGATTATTGATTTTATTAAAAAACTTACTTGTGTATCTTATATTTGCCCCAATTTAGCTGCAGAATCTATTCAATTATGTACTAAATACTGGAACAGCTTGTACATACACTCCTTGAGAATATATCAGGATTTTCATGATATAGATGAAATCTGTTAACATTTTCTTGGTACAAGGTTTATTAATTTCATAATAATTAAGCCAGTGCCAAATTACAAGTTCTTTGTGAACCTTATATAAATTAAACATAACACTGTATGGTGGGAAAAGCAATCAGTGGCAGCTTGTACATAAGCAGCACTGGAGCATCCCCAAGGAAAAAATTAAAAAATTAAATTTTGTTTGTGTTTATATAAATAATAACAATGCTTACAACATTATATAAATGCAATACAACATGTTAAAGGTTCTAGCTTATGTTTCGACATTGATTGAATAGTTAATAATTGGAATTGTTTGATTAATGCTTTAGATTATGAAACAAATGCACTGTGATCTAGCACAGTGTTGGAATTATCACGTTTGGTCAGTTGCAGTTAGACTCGCCAATATTCGTTTGCACTTGTCACTGCAGGTAGCAAGTGAATCCAACACTGCTCATTAAGCATTGTCGCTACAGATAAGTTATATGATTGCACGTTATTTCTGTGAGATATGACACTTTTATTATTAGTGTGTGTGTTCGTGGTGAGGATAAAATATTTTTGGTAAATCTTATTTTATTCTGTTAAAATAACATATAATTATTTATTTATTATTGATACAAGGCTGAATTATGATGAGCGTCGCTGTTGAAAATAATTATATTTTCTCAATTATCATTATACGAAATAAATGCACTGCGATCTAATGCAGTGTTGGAATTATTACGTTCGGCCAGACTCGCCGATATTCGCTTGCACTTGTCACTGCATGTAACAAGTGAATCCAACACTGCTCGGTGAGCAGTGTCGCCACAGATAAATTGTATGCTTGAACTCAAAAATGTTATTAAAAATTTTATTAATATTAAAAATTATTTTCAAATATTCTTAATAGTATATATTAATTTCAAATATATATATTTGAAATATATTTATATATATTATGTATATATTATTATTATATATAATATATTTATATATATTATTTTCAAATAATATTTTAATAAAGCAATTTTTTTAATATGTAAATTTACTTATTAATAAATTGGTTACTGATTAGGAAAAAATGAATTATTTTTCTTATTTTGTATATGCAGCACCCCCACTTAAAATTTTCACCGGCTGCCACTGAAAGCAATACACTTTTTACTGAAATGCACTCAGCAGTGGTGGCAAATGTTTGGCTGTCATAAAAATATACATATGAGCAGGAAATGCAATTTAATATTTTTTTTTTAAACGGACGATTTAAATTCACATGACTGATGGAAAATAAAATTTTTAAAACTGAGGAGTACATTACAAATATACTTATCCTCAGTCATCAAAGTTGTGCTTGCGTTCACCTCAAACCTAGCAATTTTCTTTAAAGATTTTTTATTTTTTTTGGAAACTTCAGCAGACTGTCCTTTTCCACCCTCAAGTTCAATGCTGCATATATATCGAAACCCTGCAAAAATTATTTGTAATTTGGTATGACTTGCCATTTTTGAAATTATAAAGACAATAATGTATTTAGCTGTTAATATTCTGGTTGGTTGCCACTTAACATAGTAATATATCATAACCGATACTTATATTACTCAGTCAACATATGAAATTTGTTATTGAGAATATCAATTAATAATACTATATGGATACTTGCTAATGGGAAATTTGCAAGTTACAATAATACTTTTCATACATGGATCTTCTTTACTGTCTAAATATATTAAAAATATTGGCAGTGGATATTAAGAACATATACTAGAAATATAACTGCATGAAGACTTTCACTTTAAGAACATATTGTATGAACATCGTGGTGACTATATTGTAAATGACCATAATCGCTTACATAACAAGGAGTGCCAAATCTTTTCATGTATGGGCCAAATACACTTCTACCTTTTATTTATTTATTTTTATTAAAAACAGGCTATATATATATATAATATTTACATATTTATAAATTTTGAATTTCAATATAAATTGGCAAGTCAGTTTGAAATTGTACACAGGTTGAACATGCCTGTATATAATAACCAACTCACAAAATATACGTGAACTATAGATTCTTTCTAATGTAAAATAAATTCCCATTAATTTGTTTGAAGCAGGATATAATTGAAATACATTGAAACTTAATTATTACAGTCAACTTTCATTACAGAAGACTTGTAGGGACACAGAAACAGTATTATTGTGGTGCTAATAATGAATTTATTTTATCAAAGCTATAAGTTAGCTTGTTATAGCAGTGTTTGATATAATGAGAGCTGCAGTATCTAGTTTTCTTAAAGTTGCTCATTTCTATTTGCAGCAATAAATAACAGAAAATAAATATTTCATATTTCAAAAATTTAGCCATTGAAGTTCAAATTATAAAAAAATAAAAATATTTTGTTCCATTTATGGTGAACTAAAATGCAGGTTAAAATATGTCTTATGACATTCAATAAGTATTACATATGCTAAAAATAGAATTTTTCCAAAAGGGAAAAAAAAAATAATAATAAAGTAATAACTATTTTGATTTTTGCATTCACAAAGTATTAATACATATGCTTATATAAAAATCACCATACTCAAACTTTTCTCACCTGTGCATTACACAAAAATCTAAAATTCATTTTTTTATGAAATATGTACCAATGTTAAATTTACTAATTTCTGTTTTATCACATACTAACGCTTGATTCATATTACTATTTAAACATACCAAACTTATTATGTACAGTGAAATCAATATATTGCTTTATAATTAAAGAGATAGTGCCTCATTTCATTATATTTCATGTATAGCATACATATCCTCAATGTGTGTGTATCAGAGTTATACTCAATTAAACATGCTTATGCACTTAAAAAGGAATAAACAATACAATTGTAATAAACTACACTGATTATATCAATGTAGTAAAAAAAAATATTCTTTTCAAGTATATTTCATTAATTTAAATTGTATGAAAAGTCTAAATAATTCATAGAGTTCAAGAGGAAAAAATAACAGATATATATAGTTTCATATATATATATGCTTCTTTTTCTTTCATAACAAAACAAGCAAAATAAAGAGAAACAAGCACCATAAAATCAGCAACAAAAGCAGTTTTCTTACTAGATTAATTACTATGAACAATATAAAAAAAAAACTAAAATATTTCTTTATTTTTTTTAATTACTTTTTAATAATGGTTATTTTAGAAACCATTAGAAATGTTTAACAGCAGAAAAATTTACATTAGGGACATAAATGGATTAAATTCTGTCAAATTTACTGGTGGTGCTCCTTCTTGAGAGGTAGTTGGAATATTGCCCCTATTTTGATCAGAAACCATATTTGAGACAACAGACTGGCCTGGTTGGCCACCACTCTGAAGTCTCTGTTCCATATATGCCATCTGATACTTTTGTGCAGCTACACCAAGTTGCTGGAGTGCAACTGCAGCATGGTTATGCAGGGAATCTTGATGGGAGGAATCAAGATTATACATCAAAGGTGCTCCAGTGGCACCACTTGATAATGTTGAACCAGGTGGTTGCAATTCAACCAGCTGTTGACAGTTCTGATTTTCCACATCAGACACATTATTTTTTCTGCCAGGATAAACAACGGGATCAAAATTTTGTCGCCTTGGTTTTCTTGGCCTATATGGCCCTTTAGCAGTAGCATTTTCCCCATGATGTTTACGGAAATGTTCCTTAAGTTTATCTCGTCTAGAACTGCAGTAATCGCACTGATCACATTTAAATGGCTTGTCATTGAGGTGAATGCGTTCATGCCTAACTAAATGGCTCTTTTCAATAAATCCCCTTCCACAAACACTACATATGTGAGACCGAACTGCAGTGTGAGTTCGCTGATGTGCAGCTAGCTGGCTTTTCTTAGGAGTGCTGTACCTACAGTTTGGAAACTGACATCGATATACATCACCTGAATGAATACGTTTATGAGACAACAAATGAGACTGGTACTTAGTACTGAAACCACAAATGTCACAGAGGAATGGCCGATCATCACTGTGGGTTGCTAAGTGCTGGTCTAAACTAGTCTTAAGTGTGAAGCGACGATCACAATGTTCACACTGGTAAGGTTTTTCACCGGTATGGCAACGCATGTGGGCTTCTAAATTGGCTTTTGTGCGACACCTATGATCACATTCCTCACATCTATATGGTCTTTCATCTGTGTGTCTCATTTGATGTGACAAAAGAAACTGGATTCTTTCACAAGTGTAATCACAGTGATCACAGCGAAATGGTGGACCCTGAAAATGCACTTTCATGTGAGTATAGTACTCTCTGTTCCATTTACAAGTAAATTCACATATTTTACACTTATATGTAACATCTTTTGCATGTACTCTTGATACATGCTGTTCAAGACGAATAGGACTATGGCCTGTATAAGAACAATTCAAACATTTAACACCTTCCTTCCAGCTCACAGCCTGTAAACCTTGATCTTCATCTGATGCCAAACTTTCATCACTCTCACTTCCACCAAATGCACCTTCTTCCTCTTCATCTTCTTCCTCATCTCCTTGTGATTCACTTTCACTCAAATAGCGCCGTTTTGGTGGTCGTCCAACAGGTCTTTTGTAAAGTTGCTTTAAACCTAAGGATGGTATGTTTTTACGAAGATGTCCAACTTTTCTCTTAGATCTTCTTGCCATTATTGATATCAGTCTTTGGGCTACCATTTAAAAATAATTTAATTACTATCAAAGAAAGATATAAAAACAATTCAATATATATGCATTTACTTACTATAATGAATTAGTTTTGGTTTATATTATAAATAATTTTGATATAGTTAGCTAATCATCAAACATGAATCCAAGTATATTTATAACAGATAAAAAAAATATATGTTGATCTCTGCTGTCTTTTATAGGGAGTAGGCAAGGCCCTGTTCCATGTTAATTTTTGCATGATACTTGCTTTTTATCACAACTGCCGAAAACCCATCTTCACACAAATATGACATCCCAAATGGAATTAAGATTTGCTGAGCAGCAGATATTCATCTTTTACTGATATCCAAAAGTCATTTAGTTCCATGCTGCCAAATTTTGTCTTCAGTGTATTGTTGCAAAACAGCTCAATAAGATTTCAGTGAAAATATTGAAATATTTTGCGGCACACAGTTTGGGAACCACTGCTCTATTCAATCACAAAAGAAATGAAGAAATTATGAAAGAATTAAACCAGGAATCAGTAATAGAAAAAATAAAAATATATAAATATAAATGGATGGAACACGTTGAAAGAATGAAAACAGAAAGATTACCAAAACAAGTTTTAAATTACAAACCATTAGGAAAAATAAAACCAGGACATCGTCTAAAGAGATTCAACGATGATTCTAAGGCCGGAACAAGCCTAAATCCTTGAAAAGCATGATGATGATAAGGGACAACATGATTTTGTGAAGGACAGATCTTGCCTTAGTAATCTGCTTACTTTTTTATAATAAAGTGACAATAGAGTTGGATAAGGGAAATGGCTACTCAGTGCTATTGATAGACATTGCAAAGGCATTTGACCAGATCCTACATAGAACTATGTTGCATAAATTGGAACAAATGGGATAGATATGAATCTGGTGATTTAGATTAGAGGGTAGCTGATGTTCAGATATCAAAGAGTGTTTATGGAGGAGTTGAGTCCAGGAAAAGACATGTGACAGTGGTATCACCATAGGAATGAATACTTGGTCCTCTGATAAGAATTAATGATATAGGAAATGATCTGGTAAACAATTGAATATTTCCTGTCAATTCATTTCCTATCATTGATTCCTATCAGAGGACCAAGTATTCATCCCTGTGGTGATACCACTGGTCACCTGCCTTTTCCTGGACTCAACTCCTCCATAAACACTCTTTGATATCTGAACATCAGCCACCCTCTAATCCAAATCACCAGATTGATATATATCCCATTTGATCCAATTTATGCAACATAGTTCTATGTAGAATCTGGTCAAATGCCTTTGAAAAGTTTAACAATAGCACTAAGTAGCCATTTCCCTTATCCAATGCCACTGTCACTTTTATTATAAAAAATAAGCAAATTACTATTATTAAATCACCATATCACTGATGTGCAGATCCTGCAGGGAGACTTAAATCAGTTAACAGTATGAGCCAAGGTAAATGGCTGCCAGTTTAATGTGACCAAGTGTAAGGTGATGTACTTTGGGAAGAAGATATCACAAGCTGTATACTATATTGATGGAACTGAATTGCAGGAAACTGATGAGGCCAGGGACCCCCAGGCTCCTGGCCTCATCAGTTCCTCATGTGAAGGTAGCGAAAACAGTACATCAGATTAAGTGGATGTTGAAGAATATGCTAACAAGCAAGGATAGAGAAGTTATTGTTCCCTATATAAGACTCAAATAAAACCATTATGTGGACTACTGTACATAGATCTGGACACCTGGATTTCTTGGGGATGAAGTGGAGGAGAAGATTCACAGGTGAGTGACAAAGATTGTTGCAGGTGTATGGAATGCCCTATGAAAATAGACTAGCAATTCAAAAACCAGCTGATATGGAGAAAAAAAGGAGACATGATAGAAGCACATAAGTTGTAAAAAGGAATTTATAGGATTGAAACTGAAGACTTTTTTTTCAGTACATGGCAGGAAGGGAGAGAACAAGAGTCATCATGTTAAACACATAGTTAGCAAGGGTGTTAGGACTAGATTTTTGGATAGGAGGGTGGTGAGTGGGTGGAATGGGTTGTCAGTGGTTGTGAGTACTTTGTCATTGAATGAGTTTAAGGAAAGGTATGATAGGTATTGTGTGAATAATGTCTAGTGTGTAAATAATGGCTCTCTCACCTCCATGGCAATACCTGTATAATAATAATAATGATTAACACATTAATATCTGTGTGAAAAAATAATAATAATAATTAAATTGGACAATGAAATATAATTCAAGGTTAATGCTAAAAATAAACAATTTTAATGCACAAAAAAATGTTTTAATGTTGTCATTTACCTTTTTATCAAAGAAAATAATTTGATGCATTTCACATTAAACTTCATAATTTTAAAAAAACAATTTTACTAATTAATTATGAAATAAGGCAATCATTGATTTATTTAAAATAATCATTCAAAATGATATTTTAAATAAAATTTAATTTTAAATATTAAATAAAATTTAATTTTAAATATTAAATAAAAATAAAATTTATTTTAAATAAGATTTACAAAATTAGAGGTTGTGATTTTGTATCTACTACTGCTATTTAGTGTTCTGCTTTTCACCGGATGTTGCTAATACAATTTAGAGTATGTGATTGCTGTAGTAGAAACTATAACTAACTGCTAGTATAAGCGGCTATTATCTATTGTGTAACTATGCAATGCAACCAACCAAAAACTGAAAATTGGGAAGGTTTCTTCAGTCAGTTCTGTTTAGGTTCAGTTGATGATATGATCTTTGTAGCTTTCATTATATAATCTTTCTAATATATTAAAAAAAAAAAGCTTTAGTATACCACTTTAGTCTTATTCTAATGAATCCTGTGTCCTCTACGTCTAAGTAAGGAATGGTATATTACCATTTTAATATGATGAACTTATCTCATTGCCTCCTTGACTCCCCCCCCCAGATTCAATAGGCTGACCCATCAGAAGAATCGTGCATTGTGAAATTGAATGTCCAAAGCTTGCATTAGTAAAAATTAATGGATTTTACACTGTTGGTTAAAAGGGGGTGATGGGAAGACACTTCTGAAGGTCAGCTGACAAAATCTTATGCTTTGGATGACACTTGGATGTTGTATCCATGTTTATAATGTTGTATCTTTCTTTGGATTCCAATACATGCAAATCATATTCACTTTACAAGAGGTCTTTATCCAGTTGTGACAAATTGCCTTTGAGTTGTACAATATATGAATTACAAGTATCTACACCAGGAGGATTAAAAAACAAAATTAAATTCTTTCTTAAAGGGACCAGCACAGTGACCTTTTAGCCACTTAGCCATATCCATTTAATCAATATTGTTTGACCATAACATTTAATCAATATTAATCAATATTGTTTACAGAACAAAACTGCAAGTATAATGAATACATTTTCTCAATAGGCAGTTGTGCCCCTAAGAATTTTTTTCCCAATCTGTCCCAGCTATTATAATGGTCATAAGTTGGGAAAGATTCAATGTACTTGGAAATATCAATAATTGCTTCTGATGTTTTATTGAAAAGAAGTGTCTTCCTCTTTGGTCAGACTTTACCATCCCTCCTTGCCTTTGCTTTTTTTTTTTTAATGTATTAATAACAACTGTTATTAATACTTGGGAGTTCAAAAATGCCACTTTAGATATTCTTGCTCATTTCTCATGAACAATAGAAATGTAAATTAAAGAATTAGTCTTTGGTCTAGTATCACCTGAACTCCTACATTGTGCAGTGGGTTGAATATATACACATGAATGCACAACGTGTCTGTGTCTTTTGATATTGTAATCTTTTATATCATCTCAATTCTTTATTCTCAGAAAATTTCTCATAGTACATCATTCTGCAAGAACATTATTATTATTAATATTATCTGAGACCTCCAGGGAGTCAAGGACTCATCAAGGGAAGCTATAAATCAATCAAACCAACTATCATACCTTCCCTTAAATTCATTCATACTAGATGCATTCACTTCCCCTAAAGGCAAATTATTCCACTCACTCACTGCTCTCTCTGGGAGAAAAACTTATCTCTTACCCCTTTCTTGACTGGGAACAAACTTAACTTCCATGGATGCCCCAGTGTTCTCTCCCCTCCTTCCATATAACGAAAATTTTCATCAGGTGATATCCTATAACATCTATTCAAAAGTTTATAGACCTCTATCATATCACCCCTCTTTCTCCTGTTAACCAGAGTCTGCAATCCACATACTCGGAATCTGTCCTCATAATCTAAATCCCATAATCTAGACATAATATTTGTAACTCTTCTCTGCACTCTTTCCACAGCTTCTTTATCCCCTTGGAACTTGGGAGACCAAATCTGCATACAATAATCCAAGTGTGGTCTTATCAAAGCCTTATAAAGAGGCAAAATGACTTCCTTATCCTTACATGTCAAGTTTCGCTTCAACATTGCAATTATCCTCATTGTATTTGCAACTTTTGCTATGTGACATTTAAACTTTAAATTCCTATCCACCAGTATGCCAAGATCTCTTGCCTCTTCAGTTTCTTGTAGAATAACCTCGCTAATGTAATATGCTGCTGGAACTATAATCACGCCAAAGTGCATAACTTTACACTTACTAACATTAAACTGACAACCATTTAGCCATTTTCGTTTGCCCAAATTTCCAGTCTATTCAAATCATTTTGTAATTGCTGAATATCAGTAGCATCCCTGATTGACATATAGATTGAACAATAATGGTCCAAGACTGAACCCTGAAGTACACCACTGGTCACCTTAAGTCTGGCAGATTCACACCCACTGTATACCACTTTTTGATATCTGTCTGTCAGCCATCCCCTACCACACGAGAGATACTGGTTGGTAGTTAGACACATCAGTTTTTGCACCACCCTTGTACAATGGAACTATCATACATTCTTTCCATTCCTGTGGTATCATTCCTGAGCTGAGACTCAAGTTATACAAACATGTGAAAGGCATAGCCAATTCAGATGAACATTCCTTTAGCAAATGGACTGATATTCCATCTGTCCCTATAGACAAATTCTTATCCAAGTTATGCAACAGCTCTTCAACCTCATTTTCATAAACTTCTAACATGGTGGTTTCATTATTCATGCATGAACATTCTTCCCTTTCTTACTCACATATACTTTTCCTAGAGCATAGTTAGCTTTACGTATGTTGCATAGGTGGTACTCCTGACATGCTTCCTCTCCCCTTGTTTGATGGTAGTCTTATTAAGGACATTCCTTTTTGAAACATTGGCCCCAGGATACTCTGAACTCTCTTTAAGCAATATTTCGGTCAAAACTGGGATGAGTAGAGTTGATCAGTATCTGAACTTTCCATCCTTCCAATTGTGGTGGGCTCATAATCCTTGTCAACATCAGAGTGATCTGCATCACTACTACTCAGGAATAAGTTTGCTTGTAGTGTTAATCCCAGAGGATCTGGCAGGAAGTCAAATCAACATGCAATGAAAATTAACTTGAATTTAGTTTCTTACCTTCACTAAGTCTTTTTGTTTTGGTTTAAAGCAAGTAATAACATTTTTTAATCATGAGTGACCAAGTAAATAAAAGATGGCTATTATCACTACAGAAAGTGAAAGTAATAACGCTATAAAGTGAAACTATGAACTGGAGCAATACATGAAAATAAATGTCACATACAAGAAGTGACTCCCACAGTAGTACTCTAGTAACTAAAATGAAAAAAGTTTGAAGAAGGCATGAATAGGATTCGACAGGTTCATTACTGTTCAGTCAGTTTTCTAGAAGTATGAAACACTATATGGACACAGTGTTGTGGAAAAATTTTCAGGGTGGAGGCATATGAATTCATATTCACATAGTGCCAGTTGCCTTTGAAAAGAACTGCAGATAGATTAATTTTAAGCATGTCTAACTTCTAAAAAAAAGGAAATCTTAGATAGTTCTCAATACCTCATAAAAATGAAAAAAAAAATATAAACACCACATAAAAATTTAAGTTTTGGCAAAAATTGGAATGGCATCATATGTCTCCAGGGTACAGAATTCGGCACTTCAGGTGTACAAGCATGTTTTTTTTGTGATGACCATTCCTCAAATAAGTAATACCTATTTTTTTTTTTTTTTAAATAACGAAACCTGTGGTGAATTCATCACTAAAAAACACTACTTACCACAGTAATGACTATTTAATTCATAAATATTTCATCCCAAGTATCTTGGGACATCATCAATACAGTAGTTCTAACTAACAATACTAAGAATAACATAGTTATTCCTAGTATTGTTAGTTAGTTAGGACGCATGATTACAATGGAATCTCGATATGCATGCAGTAACGTGTTATAGAAGTAAATTAAATATAACTGGAAAAAAAATAATAATAAATATATATATATATATATATATATATATATATATATATATATATATATATATATATATATATATAAAGATTATTTTACACAATTTTGTATGACAATTTCCCATACTTTAGGAATAGTAAGAACATTGTTGCGATTTCAATTTGGTCTTCAGCACTTTCTTTATATAAATGTTCATATTTATATAAAGATCTGTGTAAAAGTTTCGACTTCTCCCAATGGATCCTATGGTTTGGATTTTCAACTCCGTGTTGGGAGAGACCAGATTTCTGCAGTTTGAAAAAACGAATGTGGTCTTGATGTTCCGAGATGAATAAGTAATATTAGTGGTAAGTAATATCTATATTCTTCATACTGATTTTCCATAAGAATATCTGAATATTTATTAAAGCTTTATATGAATCTGATTATTACTATGGAACATACAATAGGACTAGTAGTGTTGAACATATGTGTATGTGCAATTTGTTTTATAGTATTCATAGTTTTTCACTGTTGGATCATTCCAAGTTTCCAAGTGAAATCATCAGGGAACAATCTTTTAAATGAAAGATTTTTTTCCTCCCATTCTATTAATTATGACGCCATTTTTATTTGGCAGATCCACAGAATTTTCACAATTTTTGGAAGGATTTAAAATTAATCATGACTTATTTCCAGATTGTCTGATTTTTTTAATGTTATTTTAATGCTTAAGATGTACTTTTTAATTTGTCATTTGCATTATCAGACAAACAAATATTTTTTTTTTCAAGAGATGACAGCTACCTGATTTAGGTGTTATATATACTCTTTTTCCTCATAGTCAACCCTGTGGAACCTAAGTTGATTCTATATATATATATATATATATATATATACAGTGATGCCCCAAAGTTACATGGTAGGTGGGACCAACGAAAAGCGCAAGTCAAATTTGCATAACTCGGGGTATAATTTTGCATGTAATTTATATATACAAACATACAATTGGGACCAAAGGGTTACAAAAGCACCTATATTTTTTAAGAAATATACAGTAATCATAATTGTAGTTTTTCGTACATAAAAAAAGAAAGTTATTTCAATGTCGATGGTTTCATAAAATCTAATAGATTCGTCTGACAGCATGTCTTTTTCTTGTCACGCAAAATTTCTTCATAGCAAGCCAGTGATTTTTTTATTCCTTGCCTTGTGGCTACAATTCGTTCCTCGTTAGAATCTATATCCTCCAAAATCTGTAAACCTTTCTTAATTAAGCTGAGACCTTCTGTTAATTTTGCAATTGTCATGTGCTTTTCTGGTAAAACTGGATCTGAGGTTTCGGTCTCTTCAGTAGCGCTTTGCTTATGCATCTCTATGAGCTCGTCAATTGTAAGCTCCTTGTTATGTGAGTCTAACAGCTCGCTGTCGACTTCTAAATCTAATTGCCTGGCAAGGTTCACAACTTCTTCTGTTGCCTCAGCAACTTGATCAGTTTCTGGAAACATTTCCGTTTCGCATTTAAAAAAGGATGGACAAAGTTTTTTCCAGACACCATTTTGGGGGGGGGGGGGGAATTTCACCCCAAGAATCTCCGATAATCCTTACAGCATCTAAAACATTAAACTGTTTCCAAAACTCTTTAACAGACAGTTGCTCATTTTGCCTCACAGCTTCATTCAGATTTGCAAACGAACGCAGTGTGTAGTACACTTTGAATGTTTTGATAACTCCTTGGTCCATCGGTTGAAGTAAGCTGGTTGTATTTGGAGGCAAGAAAACAACTTTTACACATGGATCAAAATCAATTAAAGTTGCAGGAGGGTGACCAGGTGCATTATCAATAATGAGTATAACTTTAAACAGAATTTTTTTAAACTGGCAATAACGTTCAACTTCAGGTATGAAGTGGTGACCAAACCAGTCTTCAAAAATAGAAGCTGTCACCCAAGCTTTAGAATTTGACTTCCAAATCACTGGCAAGCCAGCTTCAGATTTTTTTTTCAGAGCTCTTGGATTTTCGGAGCAATAAATTAAGAGAGGTTTTAACTTGCAATCACCAGCTGCATTTCCAACAACCATTACTGTCAACCAGTCTTTGGAAGCCTTAAAGCCAGGAAACGTTTTTTCTTCACGTGCGATGAAAGTTCTCTTAGGCATCTTTTTCCAGAACAAGCCAGTCTCGTCTACATTAAATATGGTTTGACTGCTATAGCTACCTTCCTCGATGATAGCCTTAAGTGTCTCAGGAAAAGCAGACGAAGCCTCTTTATCAGCGCTTGCTGCCTCTCCACGATGCTGTGCCAGTTACAGCGATTTTTAAATCGGTTGAACCAAGCATTACTGGCCACGAAATTTTCCTCTTTGGCCACTTCTCCAGCTTCTACTTTTAGCCTCTCAAAAATCAGCTTGGCTTGGCTACATATCGTTGTTTGATCAACTGGGCAATTTTTTACTCTCGCTTGATTATCACACCATAATTTAAGCATCGTTTCCATCTCACCAATAATCCCATGATGTTTACGAATTATGCTTGAATTCAATGATTGGGCATTTTTCACAGCAGCGAGAATTCTTTCTTTATCTTTCATGATTGTTCTTACTGTAGATTCCTGTAGATCGAACTTCTTTGATAGCTCACAAATTTTCATTCCGCCTTCGAAATCCTTAATAATGTTGAGTTTTGTTTCCAAAGTCAATGTTTTTCTTTTCTTGCTAGCTGTAGAAGAATCGGACTTGCTTCTTTTGGACGACATTATTATTTTTTATGTGATTTTGTAGACTATAAAAATCGTGTATGAATGGAGACCGTGCGAAACACGTCAGTGCTTGTTCACAGCATGTGCAACACTGGCGAATGCGTCTGGCACGGAAAGATATGACTAGTGGTGAGGCGTGATAGGAATACGTACATATAAGAAACCGCGTAACTCCGGATTCGCGTAAGTCGGGGTATTACTGTATATATAAAATGCACAAAAATTAGATTGTGATTCAATCTAAGGCCTGCAAAAATGAAGAAAAAGAGTACTGGGAACACCTAATTTAATGAGAGTCTTGTAGTGGGTAAAGTTCCTAAGGTGGAGAAAGAAGGTAAAATAATACCTCTCCACAAGTATGGTTTGAGAACAGAAGTTTCCAAGTATAGACCATTCTGTATATCTGCAGTTGTGATCAAAGTGTTGGAAAAATTGGTTAGAAAAAGAATACAGGATTGGGTTGACGAACATAAGATTCTCTATGATGGTCAGCATGGGTCTGTGATGGGCAAGTCTTGTTTTAGAAATCTGTTTAGGTTTTATGATAAGGTGATGAACATGTTGGATAAGGGAGAATCATATACAGTGATATTCTTGGACTCTGCAAACAAATCCAATAGATTACTGGTTAGATAGTATATTGGTAAGATAGATTGGCTCTCTAAACAATACCAGCAAGTTGTGCATGATGGAGCAGTGTCTCAAAAAAGGAAGGTGACCAGTAGCGTGACTCAGGATTCTGTTCTTGAGCCCCTACTGTTTAACTTGTTTGTTAATGATATTTCATGTGGATTGACTGGGGATCTTCAAATGTTTGCCGATGATGTAAAGATATGCAGAAGTGTCAGGAGTAATGCTGATGTTAATTCTCTACAGGAAGATTTGAATAGACTTTTAGCTTGGACAAATGAGTGGGGTTGCAGTTTTAAGGTTAATAAATGCAAGATGTTACACTTTGGGATACAGAGATATAAGACTACATACTGTATTGGTCGAGCTGTACTTCAGGAAGTGGATGAGATTTGGGA